>NC_056729.1:1273814005-1273884005 GCF_019279795.1 Protopterus annectens | reverse complement strand
CGTTGATTAGGTCTGACCATTAGCTAATCACCCTTGACGTCCACATCCCACCCACACCCCAGTAGGAAAACCTCCATAAAAAACTTCTCCAAAGCCAACTTAATCCTACTCAAGTCAGAAGTAACAAACTTCATATCACCCATGCAGATGGGAACTGAAAGTTTGACCGCTGAATCCTACACTAAGGCACTGTACGAGCACATCCACTTGTGCACGAATCATGCCATTCCAAACAGAACCAAGATGGTCTCCTCCAAAAAAAGGAACCCAATTGGGTGCTCCCCTGCCATAAACAAACTATACAACAGAAGGAAGAAACTGTTTCAGAAAAGATAAAAATCCCAGGATGCAAAAAACTTCCTTACTAGCTTCAGTAAGAAGTTGAAATCCCTCATAGAATCCTCCAAAGCTAGTTATGAAAACAAAATTGCCAAAGATTCCAAGGACAACCACAAGGCATTCTATAGCTATGTCAAGAATCTAAATGGCAATGTCCAGATCTGCTCTGAGCTACAACAGAATGGCATTAAATATTCTAATCCCAAGGATATTGCCAGTATCCTGGCAGATCGATTCAGTGCCAACTTCACCCCCCCTCTCACCCCCTAAAGGGCCCATATTAATACCAAAAGATTGCCAAATTCCGGTAATCACGGCCACCCAGGAAAAATTGCTCTCTCCAAAGCTAAGAATACAGCATCCATGGGACCAGATGATATCCCGGGCTGTGTACTACATGGACTACAAACGTAACTGGCACCTAACCCAAGTGTCATGTTTAATCATAGCCTCACCTCAGGCTTTGTGCCCACCGAGTGGCGCACAGCTACAGTTATCCCACTCCTCAAGGAGGGATCCACCTTGGATCCAGGAAACTATCATCCCATCAGTTTGACAAGCCTGATCTGCAAAGCCATGGAATGCATTATCATGGAACTTATAAACAGAGACATTGGCAACCTTCAAACACTGGACCCCACCCAGTTTGGTTTCGTAAAGGGCCGATCTTGTCTCCTCAACCTAACTGACTTCTTTGAATCAGTCTGCAGAGATGTGGACGAGGGTAATGCAGTCCACACAGCCTATATGAGCCTTGCCAAGGCCTTTGATACCATCTCCCCACTCTGGAATCATAGATAAACTTACTAAGCTGGCATTAGTCACTATGTCACTCAATGTGTTGCCAAATGGCTTACTGACAGAACCCACACTGTAAAAGTAGCCAACTCAAAATCCAGCTCCAGACAAGTGACAAGCGGAGCACCTCAGGGTTCAGTCCTGGAACTGCTCTTGTTTGGCATCTACTTCTCTGAAGTATAGGCCAGCACTAAGGGACTCTGGCTAACAAAGTTCACAGATGATTGCAAACTGGGAGCCATTATTGAATTCCCAAATGATGTGGATATTCTACAAAAGGGCCTTACAGAAACAGATGCTTGGTGCCAGAGCCATGGGCTCAAGCTCAATGCCAATAAATGTATAGTTATCCCCTTTGAGAAAAACTATGTACCCATAGATTACACATAAGTGGCAGTACACTAAACACCAAAAGTGTAATAAGGGACTTAGGAACACAGGTGGACAATGGTCTCACCTTCGATAACCACATAGCCACAACAGTCAGGAATTACTTCTATGTGGCACACCTTTTTTAGTCTTCTGTTAAGTACAAACTTGCAGTTTTAAAAGTACTGTGTTTTCATTTTTTCTGTTTCCTAATTGTGTGTTTCATTGAACAGTGTGCTGTGTGTCTTTCTGCTATAAGAAGGGGTGGTGGTCTTATCACTTCTTTGTTATCTGATATTTAATAGCCTAGAGGGCTTCCTCTGTACTTTAAGGGCTAGCCACAAAGTTTGAGAAATCATTTTATGCTCAACTTCTGAGACACTTGCTTGGCTACAATTATCTGCATTAGAAGCTGAAGTTAAGTGAAACTTGCAGTAGTGTATTTTATTCTTCTGTTAAGTACAAACTTGCAGTTTTAAAAGTACTGTATTTTAATTTTTTCTGTTTCCTAATTGTGTGTTTTATTGAACAGTGTGCTGTGTGTCTCTCTGCTATAAGAGGGGTGATGGTCTTATCACTTATTTATTATCTGATATTTAATAGCCTAGAGGGCTTCCTCTGTACTTTAAGTGCTAGCCACAAAGTTTGAGAAATAATTTCATGCTGAACTTCTGAGAGACTTGCTTAGCTGCAAACATCTGCATTAGAAGCTTAAGTTAAGTAAAACTTGCAGTAGTGTATTTTAGTCTTCTGTTAAGTACAAACTTGCAGTTTTACAAGTACTGTAGTTTCATTTTTTCTGTTTCTTAATTGTGTGTTTCATTGAACAGTGTGCTGTGTGTCTCTCTGCAGTTAGTTCCTCACCCACCCTCCCTGTTCTTGTGTTGGTATTAGTGTTGTTGGCTCTGGAATTTCTCACCCCTCCTGTAAGTCTGTATTAGAACATTCCTCCTGGGTCAATCTCTTTTGCTCACTTAACCGAGTACAGTGAGATCATATTCTGAGTCTAGTGTTCACTCTCCTTAATACAAAGAGAAGATTTGAGAAGGCCAACCCACTTAGGTTCTTCCTTCCTCTCTCCTTGCACTTAAAAAATGCACTTTATTCACCTGCTTTTACTGTATTTGTGTTTCCTCCTACTTTATTTTGCTTTTCTTAAATGTACTCAATTTTATTTATTCTGCTGCATTTATTACTGCTTGGTAGTAGCCTGGTTAAACTGTAACTGTTATTCTAAGTCTTTTGGTTTAAGCACTCAGGCTTCATAAAGGTTGTTTTACATTAAGAAGGTTTGTGGTCTGCACTGTTGTGGCAGGACAAGTAGCTTACATCCTTCTAAGCTGGGAATTGCTGATTGAAGGCCCAGTATCTGCTATTCTAAAAGTGTATTAGTTGTGGCTTAAGCACTTGGGCTTCAGGCCAGTTATTCTACATTAAGAGGGTTTGTGGTCTGCACTCTTGTGGGAGGAGAGGCTGGATTCTGCCCTTCTGAGCTGGGAATTTCTGGTCACAGGCTTAGTGTGCCTGCTTATTTGAACTGTTTCTTTCTGAAATTGGTGTGCCTTGTTGCTATAGCATACACTGGATTCAGGCCTGCTGAATCTAGCTTTGTTTGTATAACTTGAGCACTGATCCAGGCCATCTTTTTTGGAGAAGGTTCCCCTGCACCCTAGTAGCAGGAGTGTGCAGTTAGAACTTGTGTGATTGAAGACCGCTGGAGCAGGGCTCAGTTTTGAGCTTTTTTTCTGGTTAATTGGGTAACTTGTTTAAATCAGTTTGTTCATTTTCTATTGTTTTTTTATAAAAAAAAAATAATTGCACTTTATTCATCTGCTTTTACTGTATTTCTGTTTCTCCTACTTTATTACTAGGGGCATTGATTACAACTCTGATCTGCGATATATAACAATAAGTATAATTTTCTGTGTATTTAAAGTTTTTTTTATTGTATCTGCTTTATTTTCTGAAAAAAAAAAAAAAAAACAATATATATATATATATATATATATATATATATATATATATATATATATAAATATACATATATACTTGTTTCCCACCTTTCTAAGCTAGTATAGTCCAGTTTTCTAGTTAGTGCTGAATTCAGGTCTGTGTTACAAATCTCTGTGTTTGCCTATACCTTACTTAGATAGAAGGAAGTTTCTCTGTTCACCTGTGAGAGAGGGGAGCTTTGAACAGCCTATATGTCCCTGGAGGAGTGGTTTCAGCCCAGAAATTAGTAGTTTATTGGCCATTTTGGGCTAATTTCTCTCTTTCATTTCCCTGCTATAAATACCACATTTGCCCAGTTTTGTGCACTGGGCAGTGCCGGTTAGCTAGGGTAGAATTATTTCTGGCTCCACAAAGTCTCCCCTTCAATTTTTTCCTTGGAACTAGACAAACTTTCAACTTCAGCACTTAAGCCATTCATTTCTCAGCCCAGCACTTGCTCAAAACTCATAGCAAGCACTTATAAACCCTAGCCCTAGACTCTACTGTACTGTACAGAAGGACAAGGCTCTCTATTTGACTTTACCAGCCATCCAGTAAAACAGTTCACTGTACCTATCCAGGCATGTCCAAAGGGCAGTTTCAGGTGTGCTCTCCAGTCCAACTGATGAATCCAGGAGTTTTGAGGCAATGTTACAACTGCCTCATGTAGATAGACAACCCTCTCCTCCTACCACCAAACACTAACACATGCGAGAGATGCAATTATACAGCCAAACTGGAGGCTAAGCTCTCTCAACCCAAGACTGGATCAGACAGTCAAGAGGAGTAGGGAAATACTTGCATCACACCACCAGTCTCACATAGACCCATTAAACAAGCACCGGCAAAAAACACACATAAATACATGAAAACATACTCAGAGGATCTAAATAAAAATCTGCTAAAACAACAGAGACCTCCACAGCAAACATCCAAGCAACCTCCACCTCCCCAACACAAACCATGAAACACTTCACAAAATCAGTGTGCCATGCAATCACAGCCCTTAACGCAAAATAACATACCCAACTTACTAGTAATAGGTGACTCTATAGTCACGCACACTGATGTCCTACTCACTAGGCTGAATAAGGAGAAGGTTACTGTTAGCTGCCTGTCGAGTGCAAGGATCTGCCACATAACACAAGCACTCATGTCACTCCAGATCAAGTACAAATATGACTCTCTCTTTGTTCATGTTGGTGTGAATGACCTGAGCCATACCTCCCTGGACTATATGAAAAGAGACATGGAAGAGCTCTCTGATCACGTAGCCGAGGCCGGTGTGACCCTGAGTAGCATCCCGCTCTCACCAAGAATGTGATACCATGGTATAAAGAAACAATTCTCAATTTCAACAATTGGCTAAGTTTCTGGTGTCATTCAAAGGGGATCCAGTGTCTGTCCACCTGGGATGACATGCACGACAAGCCATGCTGCTTCACTAGAGACGGCTTGCACATGTCACCCTTAGGTTTTCAAATACTGGCCAAGGCTCTTGCCTCCCCCATAGTGCCTTTTATAGGCAAGGCTCAAAAGACAAACCCACCACCGTAAATAGCACAAGTAACAAAAAACTGAGGGTAATGCTACTCAATGCCAGAAGTCTAAACCTCAAAATGCACGCACCTGAGGCACTCCTCAGTATAGAAAAAAAATCAATATATGTGCAGTAACAGAAACCTGGTTTAAGGCTCCAGAGAGCTCCCCAGCACTACCAGGCTACAACTCATACCATACATTTTGGCCACAGAACATGAACCAAAATACAAAAGGAGGGGGTGTATCCATATTCATCAAGGAAACCCACAACTCCAGGTTAGTGGCACAGCACGATGCTTCAAAGATCATCCACGTGCAACTAACAATGAGCAAAACTGCAATTCAAATTGTAGCTTGCTACAGATCACCCACCATGTCCCAGGACCCTCATTCCGCATTACTGGAAACACTGGGAAACATAAAGGTTCTACCAAACACCCTAATATTGGGTGATTTCAATTACCCAAACATTAACTGGGAGAACTACTCAAGTAAAAACTCCCTTGCCCAACATTTCCTATAATTTATACACTCAAATGCCCTGGTTCAACTGGTCAACACTCTCACCAGAGGTGACAACATATTGGACCTGGTCAGCATCAACATGGGTGACCAGTGTTCCACACCGGAGGTCAACCCCTCACTGGTTAGATCTGACCATAAACAAATCACTTTGGATATCCACTTTCCGGCCCCATCCTTGAACAAGGAAACCACTGTGAAAAACGTTTCAAAAGCAAACTTCACTTTACTTAAGACCAAGGTGGAAAGTTTCAAAGCCCCCATGCTGAAAGATAATGCTGTCCAATCTGCAAAATCCTTTACTAATGCATTCTATGGGCACCTACAAGAATGCATGGATCATCCCATCCCAAGCAAAACCAAGACTCACTCCTCTAAGAAAAGGAAACAAGTCTAGTGGACTCCTGCCATAAACAAGCTATACAATAGAAGTAGGAAACTAGTACAGAAAAGAGTAAAATCTCAAGAAGGGAAGACATCCCTGATCTGTATCAGCAAGAAACTATGATCCCTCATAAAATCATCCAAGGCGTGCTTTGAAAGAAAAATTACCAAGGACTCCAAAGATAACCACAAGGCATTATTTAGCAATATCAAGAATCTAAGTGGCAATGCTCAGATCTGCTCAGAGTTAGTGCAGAATGGCACAAAATACACAGAACCGACCGATATCACCAACATCCTGGCAGATGCACCATGCTAGTATACCACTTCCAGGAATAGTGACTGCTGTAGTTCACTTAACAGGTACTTCAACAAACCATTATGTTAGGGGTGTACTCACTTATGCAAACCACATAGTGTATGCATCTCATTCAGCATCTGCATGACTAACACATTTGTTTGATACTTCATTGGATTGCACAGGTCATATGTCTCATATCAGGTGCGTGTAATGTTAACAAATGCAGTATTGTGGCTCCATTGCATATCATATAAGAGGCTGGCATGTCAACAAGGGTGTGTACACTCCTCATATCCACATTAAGCTTTGAAGGTTGTCAGTTTAACTGTAATTTATTGCACATGCATGCACTGCTGATGATGAGATCTGCAAATCAAAGAACAGGCATTAATTATTGACATTAGTCCTCATATCATCCCAGGTATGTGTCAGACAAACACATAGTGGCTGAGAGCAACAGAGCAAACATAACTGCCACACATATACACATTCAGCAGTGGTGTGTACACTTGTGAGGTATGGTGCACAGTACATGCCAGTGTGCTGTACAGGTGTATAGTAATACTGTGTACATGGGTGCAGTGTATTCCAGGGGAAGGGGCATCACCTACTAACACAGCTCATGCATCAAAGAGATGTATAATGTTGGTAACAAGGATCGAATATGGCTGCAGTGCATGCTGTTGAGTGCCATATCTCATGCATGTTGACTGTCGGGTAATGAGAGGTCTGTGTAATATCTTTGTGCCACCTCACCTGTAAGTGTGAGTGTGTGTGTGTGTGTGTGTGTGTGTGTGTGTGTGTGTGTGTGTGTGTGTGTGTGTGTGCGTGTGTGCGTGTGTGTGTTTGTGTGTGTGTGTGTGTGTGTGTGTGTGTGTGTGTGTGTGTGGGTAGGAAGGTTTGTGTGGGTGTAGAAGTAAACCATAACGTACAAGTCTTAATTTACATTTCTTGTCTGCCCCTCACAGGTGGCAAGGTGGGTCAGTGTCCCTCCTGCAGGCAAACTGATGTTAATGTCCATACAGACTCTGACAATGATGATAGGCATAGTGAGGCACAGGCAAGGTTTTCAGGGGCTGAATCTGTGCCATTGGTTGGCATCCCAATTTTATCCAGCCCATCCCCACACACAATCACATACCCCATCAGCAGTGGCCATAGATGAGGTACATTTGGCGGATGGTGGCATGGGAAAGGAAAGTGTGGTGACTATGGCAAGTGTGTCTGTATATAGCAGCCATAGCTGGATGACCGGTGAGGTACCAAAAAAGGAGATGCACAGAGGTGCTCATTGGAGGGCTGCTGGCCATCATGCCCCTGGCAGACGTGCCACAACAAGTGTCACCAGACGCATGTTTTGGGCCATCGTGGAGACACAGGCACATATAGAACATTACACCAGAGATAGTTGATGCTCCAGAGAGCTACTCTTCCTGCTGTACATGACTACATCTGTGATCTTGCAGGTGCCCACCATTATTTTGCAGAGGTCATGGATAGATGGTTGGGTGAGATGGTGGAAATCCTTGACCATGTGGTATCTGTGGTAGAGCATGTGGTGAGAGTAGGGCATCGGCCATGTGGACGTAGGTCAGCAACACCAACTGGTGGAGGTCTACTTGGACATGCAACAACTCACGGCTGCTCCCATAGTGGCAGTACCAGCACCAGCACTGCAGGGAGGTGCTGTCTACACCACAAAGTAGCAGACCATGTGCATATGGTCCTGACCAGTCCCAACAGGGATGTGGATCCAGCAGACAATTGTCATCATCAGGGGAGAGTACCATATTTGGGCTTCTGCATGGTAGTTCCTGTACAACCCCTGGCAGGCACAGTTCCAGGTGTCTGTGGCCAGACACGGTGAACTGTACACCCTGCCATGATGGTATGCAGCTGTCAATTAAACTCCTGTATAGGGCAGTCACATGGCAGATATATGTGCATACATACATACACACATCGCCAACACAGCTAGGGCACCTCCATACCTACACACACCACATCTGCACAGGTCATTTAATAATGAACCTCCTAAACCACACACATAATGTCAACCAAATGGCTCAGCCTAGGCCTCTGGCAAACCCACAACACACCCTGTGTATATGATGATACCTATGCCACATCCCTGTCATCCATACCATTGATGCAGGGACATGCTAATATGGTTTTGATGCACAAGGAGAATGTAATAAGGTTTAGAAATGTAATGCGGTTTAATGTGTTGTCAGATGGAATGATTAATGCTTATGTGTGAGGGTGTGTAGCTGTCCAGCCATGATGCATTATAGATGTTATTAACACTGACTGATTGTGGTCTCTATAATGTATTCTGTTTGTGTTCTAGGTGTCTGTGTCAGCAGGATGCTGGTCTGCTGTCCTTTCCAACAAGGAGTATGGCACTGTGGAGACACACTGACTGTATCATATCCCGGGTCCAGCTGAGCACAAGTAACAGGTCTGTATAACAGGTACTACATGTGCCACATGGCTGATAGGTCTGAGGGGTGTATACAGGTGAATGCATGGTGGCTGATGTAAGCAGCTCTTCTACAGTGGACAATGGTAAGTGTACTGGGTTGCAGTGAATAACACACACAGAGGCTATGCTGTTGATGCAATACACAGAGAACACTTTTCACAAGGATGTACTTCATTTTGCAGTGAACTCCTTTTGGTGTATGTAATTCCACCAAGACCAAATTGCCAAAACAACACATCAGTAAATAATCAGTCCACCAGATTAATGTCATTGACAATGGTACTGGTAGGGTATATGTCCTCTTCCCTGATGTAGTGAAATCCTGGAGTTGGTAAACATAGATGTGCTGGTGTGGGTGCCACAGCCCCTCACATTGCAGGATGTGAGGTGGTGTAGAACCACACATAGTGTGATTAACAACTACTTAACCTGTTAACATAAACTGTACAGTAAAGCAGCACACTAAGTGGAGGGATATGCACAACACTAACCCCAGTATGGGTGGCTGTGCCCACAACAGCCATACCCAACTATATATATATATATATATATATATATATATATATATATATATATATGTATATATATATATATATATATATATATATATATATACATATATATACATATATATATATATATATATATATATATATATATATATCTATACCAACTCCAGTATCACTGTACAGCTGTACAGTAGGAAAGAGGGCATTTACACAACCACTACTAGTTTTGATGGAATGAATATTCTCAAGATGATTGCTTTGAAATTTTACCTTTTGCCAGTTGGTTCTTGAACAAATGATCTCTTGGGCATATATTTTCTGCAAAATGAAGTAGATCACTTCACATGCACATGCACTTACTTGGCAACACTGAGAATAGAACCCCTACCTAGTTACCTATTGCTACTAATGTGTTTGGCCTTAATTGCACACACCACAGAGCTTTTAGGGTGAGATGTGTCAAAGCATCTTGTTAAGTGAAGAACATCACCAGGCTTTGTACAGTATGGTAAGGGGATATCCTGTGTGCTAATGAACAATACATAGTATGACATACTGTCATATACACATTGACAAACACATACAGTCATAGACACATTTGACAGACCTGGGTTTAGTAGTGCTAACTACCTTGTCAGTGAGCCCATACCGTTACAGAGTTTTTACACACAGCACATGCATTATTGGGCTGGTTAGTGTAATCAGCTACCTTTATGGTTGATGGTAACAATGGTCCTCATACAGTGGACCTTGGGACATGTACTGAGGGTACCATGGTGTAAAGACAGTATACCCAGCACCCAAACCCCACACTGGATATTGTACTCACTGAAACCCATGATACTTCTCTGCCATATCCACAATCACACATTGACCATGACTGCAATACAAGCCCTTGTCTATCAAATCAGTGCTACTACAGGGATGTGCAATAGTAGGGTGAGGGTTTGTCATGGCTCTCCTAATGTCAGCAACATTACCATCCCTTATAATGTATGGCAAGGTTTAGTGTATTTGGAGAATGTGGCCTCAGAATGCTGTCTCCTACAAATATGCACACGCACACATTTGAACACACACACACACACACACACACACACACACACACACACACACACACACACACACACACACACACACACACACACAAACACATGCACACACACACACTCATATTTGCCAAGACTCAGAGGGTAACCCACACCTATCTACCCATTTGTAGAACAGTGTTATGCTGGTACTGCAAGATCCAGGTCGCCCATAGGGTGAAGAGTGTAACAAGGTACATTTAATGTGAATTACAGCAGCAGCCATTTCTAAGTATAGCAATGGGGGTGTAGTGGGTGAGAAGGCCCTCCGAGCATTTTCACCTACAAGTTTACAAACACACAGACACTGTTATTCTCAGTAATGCATGCTGACACATTTGTCATTACTGAGGTCCATAGGTGCAGGTGTTCCTAGGTATGTACCAGGCTAATGTCCATGGAGAGATGAGAAGAGTAGGGCATGCGGATACACTGGTATCATGCCACCTGACATTTGTCAGCAGGCTATCTATCAGCTGATGCCATTTGAGTGATCCCCAGGGAGACAGTTAAATTCAACATCCAGTCATCTGGTTTTCTCTTGCAAAGGGCCATTGAGGTGCTCCAACTGACATGTATGCAACATATATTGCATAACATGGCCAGTGTCTGGGTTAGGGACCTGTACCCATGTTCTTTTGACTGTAGTAATCTGGTTGAGGTATCCATGGCATGTGGTGCATACAGAGTGGGGTTTCCTAGCTGTGGCATTCAAAACACAGCTGGAAAGATGTGTCAGTGCCAGTCAATCAGAGATTGCCTGTAAGCAGCCAAGATGGATACCTGACATCTGCACATCTGGACAGAGGACAGACAGAAATTAGCTAGCCAACAGGTTATGCATTAGGATGAATATTTTGACAGATAGATGTCTGCCACTGATAGATATGTCATTACTACATGACAGCAGTCCTCAATGACATGCCTAAACGCATAGTAGTCCTCAGTTAATATCAACATATCAGATCAATATCCAATAGGAGATACTTAAAAACATACAGCTCAAACACCAAGAACATGACAGCCAGTACTCAGGGTCCAGTTTTGCATGCAGGGGTGTATGGTTCCAGTACTAAAATCTGCAATCTACTCTTACATAATGGTACAATACATGCAAGTGTGACTGCATATAACCTATGATACAGCCCATGTATGAGTCACATACAAAGAGAAAAGATTGTGGTACTACCCATGTATACTCAGGTGTCCCATACAGTATACTCACACCCCTTGCTACTTTAATGACAACACATAGAAGCATGTTATGCACATGGAATTAAATGCACTTATTAAAGATATCATCACCCTGCTATTTTATCAGAGTGGAATGTGATCACCGGTTACCAGGGCTGAGCTATGCTTAGCAGGTGTAAGGATTGCTTAAATGTAAATGCTAAGCAGATTTGTGCACTGGTAAGCAAAGCCTACACGTTGTAAGTGCCTTTTCGTTTAATGGTACGTTAGCACCGCTTACCATCACGCAAACCCGTGCAAACCCACTTAAAGCTTCTCAAAACTGCCTTAACCACTCCATATCCAACAGTCCTTGTTCTGTCTAGCAACAAAATAAACAGCCCTTACAGGTCTTGAATCCAGGACCCGCTAGACTACAGTCAATGCACTTAATCACTACACCATCTGAGCTGCGATAATATCTATTGCTTTTTCAAATATATCAGTCAGTACATGTTCTGAACAGTAGGGAACAACTGTTTTGACTACTACAATTGTTTACTACTTGTTAATGAAAATTGTGTTGAATCAGTCATGGTTTTATTTATTATTTTTATTTATTTATTTACTTACATTTGTTGACCGGGAGTGTCCGACTGGACGTAGGTCCATTTTCAGCGGAGGCCCGGGAAGAAAAGCTCCACAGTTAAAATAAACAGACAGTAGTTACATTGGATTACATAGCGATTAACAATTTAACATAGCAATTACTTACAACATATTTACAGATGAAGAACATAGTACATCAGTAGACAACTAGAATCTTTATCTGTAAAGTACATAACAGACATTAACAAATGTTACAATAGTAAGTTCTTGCTGTATAATAAGTACTAGGCTTATGAGCATCTGAGCTTGCTATAATCAAGGTAGTTAGTGGAGTGGAAATAAAGGTAGTGGTTGGATGGGGTGGGTGATATTAGAGTGGCAGTTGCAAGGATATAGCCAGCATGTTTTTAGGTGCGCTTTTAATAAAGTTTTGTAGTGGGTGCATGATGGTATGGAGGTAATTATGGGTGGGAGGCAGTTCCATAATTTGGATATGGTGCAAGAGAATAGTGCTTCACCAGCAGAGTTATTGGCTTTAGTGATCTGCAAGTGATTTTTGTTGCTGGATCTTAGTGGTCTGGTGGTGAGATAGGGTTGGAGTAGATTCTGGAGGGATGGGACATTTAGTGGAAGGTTTACTAGTTTGTGGGCAAGTGAGAGTTGATACCATTGAAGGAGGTGAGGGAATTCAAGCCAGCCCAGTTCAGCAAGTGAGAGACAGTGGTGGCTATGGTAGGATGCCCTTGTGGCGAATTTGGTGATTTTGTTGTAGCAGGTCTCTAGCTTGTTTAGATCGCATTGCCTTAGGTTGTTATATACTGGAGAGGCATAAAGTAGGGTGGAGATAAGGTGGTAATTTGCCACTGAAATCTTTGCTGCTTTGGTGAGATGTGTCTTATTTCTGTATAACGCTCCTAGTTTTTTGTGGACTTTTTTTATGGTCATGGATATGTGAATGTCAAATTTTAGTTTATTGTCTATTTCCCTCCTAGCAATTTGGTGTGTTCAGTTGGATATATAGTAGTGTTGCTGTGATGTTAAAGTGAGAGTTGTTTTGAGTATGTTTGGTGGGTTGGAAGATGAGTAGTATAGTTTTGTTTCGGTTGAGTATTAATTGGGCATCGGATAACCAAGTTTCAACAGAGGAAAAGGCTTCCTGTGTGACTTTTTTGCAGTTTGGGTAGGGACTGGGCTGAGCAGATGATGGTTGAGTCATCTGCGTATTGTATGAGTTTGCCATGTTTGGTGGCAGAGGCTAGATTATTAGTGAAAACAGAGAAGAGTAGGGGTCCAAGGATGGATCCTTGGGGAACCCCTATGGAGACAGGTAGTTGGGGAGATATGTCATTCTGCCATTCAACGGATTGTTGGCGGTCAGGCAGGTAACTCTGAAACCAGTTGGTGACTGATTGAGAGAAGGATAGGTTATTGAGGACAGAGATAGGTTGTTTGTGTTTATATCTAAATATACACATATCAGATACATATAATGCAAACATGAGTGTTGTGTATACCTCTGCGAAGGTATACTTAACACTCATGTTTGCACATGACAGACATCATAAAATCATCATAGTGAAGTACCACACAAATCACAGTAATGATCCTGTGGAATACAGCAAAAATATGACCAATAAACATGGACAGTCTGAAAGAATCTGGTCAGTCCAGAAGTATACACAGAACTCCTTAGTGAAAGACGTGTGGACCAAGCCTGACAAAGGGGATGTTTACAGCCATGACAATGGGAATATATCACAAATACTGGTATAGGTAAGCTCACACAGTTGATGTATTCACACCCTCCTGTCTGTCCTAACACATATTAACTGAAAGAGCAGAGGTCACAAGCCCACATACTTCCTACTAGTTAGTGACATACATCTTCACAGCATCCTACTGCTTTTTCAGAAATACACAGCACATATGGTGGCCAGGCAACAGTACATTTGTCAAATATTTGGACATAACATCACACTAGGTAAATATACTATTCTGCTAGACATGTTACCAAGCACTGTCTAAACTACAGGCAGACTGCCACAACACTAACCAAATTTTCCTATGGGGGAATACACATGCATTTGCAAATATAGCAGGCACTACCAGCATGTAACAGCATAGAGTAATGGACACCAGTGTAAAACTGCATACCCACAACCAATTTTAACACAGTCACAGTCACATTATGGTAAGCCTAATTAATAGTACAGTATATGGACGATGTAACAAAACTATCCTCATATTTGCCACTCACACACTAACCCTACATATACTGGCCCAATTCACAGTGTAGTCTGATGCCTGACTGTGATATCGGGCATGTGTCAGTCTGGTCAAATTAATGATTTTTAATGTTGTTTGTTTTATGTTATTGTTATTTTTAGTTATATTTTATGTTATAAGTTATTTATTACTTTATTACTGTTTTGTAAAGCACTTTGGTGGCATTTATTGTCTGTAAGGTGCTATATAAATAAATTTTGACTTGACTTGACTTGACTTGGTCCTACAAACATATACGGTGATAAGGTACGAGAAACTGGAGCAGCATACAACGTCAGAAAGAACAGGGCCAAGAGCACTGACATCTACCCCAGTCTGTACACAGGCCAAATAACATATTCACAATACACTGCTACACAATACTGACACTCTGTCAACAATCGCCATAAGTACACAGACCTCACTCATTTACAAACTACAATAGAATGTCCAGGTTTTGTCCTCAAATATAAGGCCTCCTATACATAACATGTCTGGCAGACAGTCTGATATATCACTGGCTTGATATCAGGAATGATGTCAGTAAATAATGATATACTGTACATATGCACCTCTTACTGCATGACATATGGACAAAGGGTTACAGATGTGGGGACAGAGGCACAAACACTGGGCCAATATTGACATATTGATGTGATAAATTGAGAACATTGCTGGTGTAACAGGGTTTGTTGTGACATATCTCTTCTGAGGGATATGACATCAGTAACACACATGGATGTCACCATATACTGACTGCAATCATCAGAGTATGCTACTGCATTTATAAAGACAGAAAATGTGTGAGTAACACACCACATCTAAGACTCCAAATGCTGGCCAGTCTGCAGATAGCCCTACAGGTGAGAGTTTCCTCAACCACATAACACTGTCATGCCAGACCTTAAATCATGCAGAACAGCCATATCCACACAAACCCTGTTAAACCAACATTACTTCAAATGTAGAACAGCAATACTTACATTCTGTCCCCATGTCTGTAACATCCCCCTCCAGTGTGTTGGCCTGTCTCCACAGTGTTTGTTGTAAGAGGTATTTCCAACTATGCTCTGTGATACTATTTGTCAAACTCCCACATGAAGTCTTGCTCACAGTGAAGGAAAAGGGCCAACGCCCGCATGAAGTGCTTAGTTATAGGAGTGTGTTTCCATGCAATTGGCTATAGGACTGATACCACAGCTGTTCCACATGCAATTAGCAAGTGGGGGACTCCAATTTGTGCACAGGCCATCAGCTGATCATGAGCATTACCTGCAAAAGTCAAGCTGCTGCCTATGCAAAACAGATATATTTTTCCACATCTACCAGAGCGGGACAGAGAGAGACAGAGGGGAAAGTAAGAAAGGAAGAGAGAAAGAGTCACATGTGTTTGTGTATGATCCGTGGGTGGAGAGTGGTCTGTGGGTATTATAACGGTTGCCTATATTGTTTACTAATCCATACTGTCACATAGGAATTGCACATGGCAGTAGACATTTATGGCTCTGGATTTTCTACAACCTCTGCAGTGTTTGACAAATGTTGGCCGTGTAGTGTGGACATTGGTACATATAGGTCCTCAATATAATAATGTAGCAAAACCTGCACTGCAATGGATCCTGTCATTACAGGATCACCCTAACAGGATACTGATGACACGCACACACACTTACTAGTACTGAGTTTCAAACCCCTACCAGGCTATGTATTGCTATTATAGTATTATGCAGTTATCGCACGTGCCACAGAGCTAACATTTTGGAAAGCATTCCAAAGGTATCTTTGAAGGTGAGTGACATCATTAGCAGTGCTAAAGGAGGAGTAAGGGGAAAGTAGTAAGTGTGAATGTCCACAACATCAGGTGTCAACAAAGACATACACACACTCTCTCACACAAACGCACACAGTTTCACAGTTGGCATGTCTGGAATTAGAACTCCTAACTAACTAGTATACTACACTATAGTATTATTCAGTTATTGCAAGAAGCATGGTGCTTACAGGGGTAGGACTTGGCCAAAGGGTTATTTCAAGGTGACTGGTATCAGCAGGCATGCTAAAGTAGGACAATGGGAGGTGTAGTGAGTGTGAATGGCCTCAAAATCACTAATCTCTACACTCACAGAGTTTCACACTTGCCATGTCTGGGATTAGAACTCCTATCTAACTAGCTTTCGATACTACAGTATTACACCCATATCACAAGCGCAACATAGCTTAGAGGGCTGAGACTTGGCCAGAAAGTTATTTAAAGGTGACTGACATCAGCAGGAGTGCTAACATGGGCAATGAGAAGTGCAGTGTGTGTGTGTGTGTGTGTGTGTGTGTGTGTGTATGTGTGCGTGTGTGTGTGTGTGTGTGAATGGGCCATAATGCATTCATCTGGAAACAGACACACACTCAGTCACACACAGCTTTATATTTGACAGGACTTGGTATACAAATGCTAGATGAATACGGATTTATACTGTCATGTTACACCATTATCACAAGCACCACAGACACTATTGGGATGAGGGCTACCAAAAGGAATGTCTACAGTGTTCAGCACATCATGTGATATCATCCAATTTGATGTGTGGTGAGTGGGACAGGCCTCATAATGGAATTCTCTCTGTCACTGTGTGTCTGTCTCTCTTCCCCACATTTGTGTGTGCGTATGTTTGACATATTATAGTCTGTTGGCCTTGGATATGAGTGAGTATTCCTATCCAATGTGTGTGCTAAGCATGACCAGTGTACAATTTGGTGTGTGTGCACAAACATCTGCCAATGACAAATATGTATAGTACACTGTTTTGTCAGATATGGGTTTCATTTCTCTAAGTGTAGGAGCATACCCAGTATGACCTTTTATATTGAGTGTGTGAATCCATTCCAGGCAGGGTTGTACTCCAGTTCAGGGTTTGGTATTCTACATCTGCAGCTAGCAACCTGTTTCTGCAGGATATCTGTAGATAGGTTGGCATTATGGAGTCACAATGGGTGACAGTGGGATACTGTAACTATTGCTGTCTGTGCTGATTGTGTTACATGGTTGGTGTTAGCAGAGATATTTAAACATATGTATTGTTTTACACTGTGATGTATTATGTTATCAACTACTGACAGATATACTTATTTGCTCACAGTTATTTCCTGGGAAATACAAGATGAATAAAGCTGAGTCCAGTACTGTGGTCCGCAGCCTACAAATTCTTGCACACTCATGCCATTCTGAAGGGGTAGCTGCAAACACTTGTTGATGGGTCTGTGTAAATAGTCCAGCACCTTGGTACTATGGTGGCTGAGGATCCCCTTCTTGTACATATATCAACTTAAAAGAATGGCCAAATCCTGCTGTGGCATACCAATCAGCTCTACAGATTCACCCAGGTTGCCCAGAGGCAGGGCTCATGTATCTGGTCAGTTCCCCTTCACATTGTGATTTACAAGCAGGTTTGTAGCCACCCATTACTGGGTTTGCAGGCAGGGGTAGTATGAGCACACATCAGAATTTCAGATGTCATACACTCCATGACGTCCATGCTTCCACCCCCCCACTCTGTTATTCTATCCTCTTCCTAACATTATGCGAGTGATATCTGAGAAGTATCCCTATAGTTGACCCTTCATCCCAGCGGTATTTAGGGGATGGTCCATAGTTCATGCAGTAGGACATGGTGGGCATGCTTCTTGGATTTGTCAACATGGCCTTGCATCTGTGTTCTGTTGACTGTGTTAGGTTGTTACTTGGGACCCCATGAGATACCATACATTGCCACTATGGGTGAAGCACAGGCCTTTGACAGAGGACTGTAGGCCATTTGGTAGTGATGCTAGTGATGCAGGCCATCTATAGCAGGCCAGTGCATTCCATCACTCCTACATTCCCAGGCTGTGAGTCAGTGGATTCCTTTTGGGTGTCAGGGTAAGTGTGCAAGGTGCTAATGGCAATAGTTCCTGTCCATATTAATCCATTGGTCTGGATGCTGGCAGGGTGCTACTTACAGCTAGGGACACACCTGCATGGAACACCTCTTCAGCATAGTGCATTCTGTGGGTATTCCCATGCATAAGTGGGGTCATACTTTACTCATTCCCAACAGCAAGGATATGACCTGTGATAAACCTGTGGCAATGGTGGGGTGAGCTGTGTGCATGTGTGATATGGAAACTACTTGCAGCTGACTCACAGATATACATGGGACATTCCCCTTATGCTGCCTTGTGTGGGGACATAGGCAGTCTCTCATTACTTCATAACTGTGCCTTTTGTGGTCTGCCATTGATTGGCCAGACTACATCAGTATTCCATACTACATGCACAACTATTGTGCTGCTAACCTGTATGTACAATTCCAAACTTGTGTGTAGTTGACAGTTACATTTTATGTACTCTGTCTAGGGTAATTCACATGTGCATTGTCTGTATGTATGGACCCACATTCATGGAATGTTCATCTTTCAGGCATGACAGATATTGACATCAGGACAGTGACTATGGATGACTGCTGACATGGGTATTGCTGGGAAGAATTGTGGTTGACAGTGGAGTTATCAGAACATGGCCCTATCATCCACAGTACTGCCCATAGGCAACCGAGACACAATCCTCCAGGCCAACATGCTGACCACTTTCAGACAATATTGAACACACAACAACCTAACACCTGGACCCCTGCATATTGTACACATGCAATAATCTATCCTGTAGATTGGGCCAGCTCGGGTAATCTGTGCTCAAGTGTTATTACTCCTGGCACTTACATGTTACTGCATTTTTACATAGGATTGTGGGAGGGGGGCACACCTGATGACTTTAAACATTTGCTATGACTGTACTGGTATTTGAGGTACTCTGCTGGCTTCCATTTCATTTTGTATTCTGACCTATCATACAGACTGGAGGCATATCAGTAGAGTACATATCTTAAGTATTATTGACCTACATTTCAATTTCAGACTTCTTACACTTCAGAAGTTACATACAACTGCCAGACTTGTTGTAGTCTGTCTGTGTAGGTCTGAAGGGGGGCTGTTCACCACTGCTATCAATTGGATGACTTAGCCCAGCCTTTCATTATAGTCATCTACACCTGCCCTGCTGGATAGGGCTGGTGTTGGGTATGTGAGCCTCACTGACATGCATGTGTGTGTCCTATGGACATACATTTGGCCCACCACATGTACTGCAGTGGGATTTGTCACCTTGTCTAGTACTGCCTAGTATGTTGACACCAGTAATTGTTATGGATTTCATGCTTCAAATATAGGTGTCCACTGTCTGCTGCCATCCCATTCGGCCACCCATTTCCTTTGCATGCTCATGTCCATACCATAGATACAACTATCAGAACATACTACTCCACTCAGCAGTTGATAGGAAGAGTGACTTACCTTGTTGCTGTGCCAGTATTGAAGATGGTGCTGGAGGGCTGACTATGTCAGATGCACATAGTACACTCCCTATACATGGTAAAGCACATGTAGTGTCATGTTTGGGATCTCTTTTACTGTATGTGTGAGTACGAGAGAGGTGTCATTCCCTGGGTACCTACCATGTCAGTGCATGTGCTATGTGTTGCCTCTTTGCCATGGCCTGGGCACACTGGGCATGCCTCCTTCTGCCTACATGGGCAGGCTCATGGTAGTTCCTCCTCCAAGTCCTTCTGTGCCTGTGATGGCTTTGGCAATGGTGGGAGGCTGTGCAGCCTTGCCCCATGCTGTTCCTGCTGCAGCTGTTTCCGCAGGATCATATTGTGTAGCATGCACATACTATTAACATTTGTGTACATGTAGCTGGAGAATACTGAAGGCTCCACTGGATATTTCCAGGCAGCGGAACTGTGACTTGAGCATGCCAGACACATGTTCTATTATGATTCTGGTTTGTGCGTGTGCCTCATTATGGAGTTCTTGTTCTGGTGTGTGTGCATTTCTGAGGGGTGTCATCAGCCACGGCTCCAGTGCATAGCCAGCATCCCCGACTAGTTGGCCATAAGGGATGTTCCCACTGGCAAATGACTGGTACAGCTGTGTCATATGCCAGATGTGAGAGTCATGATAGCTTCAAGGGCTGCCAGCACACACATTCAAGATAATGCCCTGGGCATCGCACATGACCTGGCAGTTGATGGTGACTCTACCCACTCACTGGGTGGTGTGTTGATGTGTATGTGCATGCAGTCTATAGCACCCACTGCATCAGGGTATTCTGCTATTTAGTGGAAGATACACATATTGCTGGTCAACACCTCATAGGTGTTGAAGAAATATATGTGTATAATGGTATGTGCTGACATGGCATCCTGGAAGTGGTGGAGTACCCTGGATGCTGATGCTTGTGAGATCCCTATGATATCACCAGTTGCCCTTTGGTAGGTACCTGTGGCTAGTATTCTTAAGCCTACACATACCTTGGTATCCACTGGGATGGGTTCCCCTCTGTTGGTTCTGTGTGTGAGGCGTGGCTGGCACAGCTCAAAAATTTGCTGTAGACTGTCCCTATCCACCCTATAGTGCTCCACTATCTCCAGCTCATGTAGCCCGTGGTAGGTTACCCTGGATCTGTACACTCTTCTCTTCCCCCCTACTGTGGGTTGGTCATCAGCATTCACATCCTCACAACCCTCAGCCTCTTGCACATATTGATGTATGAGAACAACCGCAGCCCCTAACATTTTGTTAGTTTTGTTAGATAAAATTTCCCAGTCTGTATATGCAAGTGGAGTAGAGTTTGTAGGAAAAACCAGAATGGAAGATGTTTGCATAGTTTATAGTAGTGTGCTAGACTGATTCTGGTATATTTCACCTGCCAGCTATGCTAGTTCTCCTTTATTGCCTTACTACTGCTGTTTTCCCTTCCAATTGCCTTCCCGTTTAAGCCCCAAGGTGTGGCATGCATACCCAGTGCTTAGATATGAACAGAGCTGCTATTTCCTGTTTCTTTTTATTTTTTTTTGTTTACAATCTGGTGCACAGTGCACACACCTGTTTAGGCAATTTAGGCAATGTAAACACTGCTAGGCAGCTTCAGACACACCCCATTCGTTTGCTGTGCTTAGCTAAGGGCAAACACGGGCCACAGAGCTTCAATAAGCTTACAGCATGCAGACACTCCCTCTTATGAGGTCATCCACCTCTTAGACTTATACAATGGTGTTGCTGCGCCTATACAGTTGGGTGCAAGCTAGCACTGCGAGGAAATTTGTGATTCAGTATCAATCCCCTCATCTGCATAAAACAGAATGCTAATTCATAGTTACCACACTCACACTCAGCCTCCCCCCTTAGCAACCACTTTTCCCTGGTTGTGTTGTCTTATGCATGCCATTGACTTTTATGGCAAAATGCTGATTTGGGTTTAAAAGCCTGTTTCCACCTTTTTTTCTTATTTTCGGACTGATCCCGTTTGCGCACCTCTGCCCTATGCTTAAACGGCTGAAATCGGCCAAAAAAAAAGTAGTTGTTTATAATTTTGCAACTTTTTCTCATGCCAATGGCCATATATTTGGCCATTGGCATTCCTACTACATTTAATACATGCTTTCTTTCAAGCTGTCATGCTTCTGTTTTGTAATTTGCAGAAATGTATCTGGTTAATAACCGAATACATTTCTGCAGGTTACACTATTCCTGCACAGACACCTGCCTGCTTCCTGGATCACTAATTCACTATATTCAATAGCATATAGCAGTGGAGTCCATGTGTGAATAGAGTAGGCACACTCGTGCACATCTGGGGCGCTTGTTCCTGGATTGCTCAGTGGCCATATTGCGTGCAGCAACTCTTGCACTCTTCAGGCACTCCATGCACAACATGCTGAATCCAGGGGATTGTTTTATAGCTCTCAACTTCTTAATTCTAGAAACAGAGCCAAAGCCAAAGAAATCATGTGCAGGGGCTACAAATCAGGGACATTGCTTAGCATTAGCATAGACATTAACAGAATAATAGGGTTTGAATTAATTTGCATTATCTGCCGTAAAAGGCTTGTGTAACCATAATGATTATCATTATTTTATGATTGTAGTGCACCTCTGTTTCTCAAAAAAAAAAATCATCATGTTCAGGAAGGATAGAACAAAATTTGGGGTTGAAACCATTAATATCCTCAGAAATTAGGGGCACTTGAGAGAATAACAAGCTACTTTTTGTAGCCAAGAGTACAAGGTTTGACTCCTTCAACCCTTGTTTGCCCACTGTTTGAATTTGAGCAAGCAATTTAACCACACAGTGCTCCTTGGTCAACCCTAAAAACGGACAGTCAGGTCCGGTAGTACCTAGTACCTACCTATGAACCTATAATAAATGTGTAAAAATATGCATTCTGAGGATGAAATCACCAGGTAATGTTTCAATAGGTGATAGTGACTGTGTAGGAATATTGGTGGAGGGGATCTCTGTAAATCTGTGGATTTATAATCATATTTGGAGAGGTACAGACATATCTCTAGAGGTATATGTCTGGTCTTCAGCAAAGACAAAATCTTCCATTACCACAGTCTTGTGCATGCATCTACTTGCATTAAAATTCAAGCTGCACAACACTGAAAAAAAAGCATTTATCAGTGCCACAAAATGTGGGACAGGATTAATTTTATTTATGTAAATAGAATTTCAGATTATTAGGGCAAAAAGTGAAAAGTAGAATTTATAAACATGATAAACACTGAAAATCTTTCTGTAAGAATAACCTAAATTCATTAAATATAGAGAATAGATTCGTACTAGGCTAACTGCCCATGCGAGCCATTTTAAGCCTAGCCAATTATCCCTTGTGAGACTCAAACTTTGCACCCTGTGTTTGTAAGGCAAACACCTTAACCATTAGGCCACCCTAATTCGTATAAATTGAGTATAGAAAGAAGACTGAGTAAACACAATGAAAGATACAGTGTGCTAATGGAAATGATGCCATGTGATGTTTAGACTTAACCTGGGATTTATTAACAATCATGTAGGTGCTGTGCTATGCCTACATGATGTAAGCATGTAAGCATGCTAGTGCAATTTGGTAGTATGTTCAGTACATCAGCTGCTCTCTCAGAGAACAAATTATTACATTTCTCATTCCCATAGAATCTTAAATAATTTCTCCAAGTCGTTTCGATTTCTAATTCCATGATGGGAATCAACCCCATTCCAAAGTCAAATCATGATTAAAGTTCATGAAATTAGTATTGTTTCCATCTTTGATGTTAGCCAGAAGTGCTCTTCCAGCACCCGCAATGTGCCCATTAATGATTCCTTCTGCAGTTCATATAGAGTTACATTTATCAGTAATATATCTAAGAGCAATTGTAAATTCTTTTTTTATGAGTCTAGTTGCCCTGCTACTACTACTGGAACTATCTGGTTATCTTTCCTCCACATTGCCCTTATTTCTGCCTGCAAATCCTGGTATTTTATGACTCTCTTTTTACACAATACACTGTAGTCACTGGGTGTAGCAATTTCACTTTTCTCTTCTTTTTTGCACTACCATCTATTTTTTCAACTGTTGCAAATGGATGATACCATATGATATAAATGTCATCATTTTTTATGATCCTTTGTGGTTCATGTTTCCAATGCTTTTCAGCCATTTCTGAACTATAATGTTTACACAATCCTCAGTGTAACAGTCTTGCCACATTATTATGCTTTTCAGTATGCAGTCCTTCTGCCAGTAGTATGTCACAACCAACAACAAAATGTGTGACTGTTTCCAATTCTGTTTTACAAAACCTACACTTGCCTGTTTCTGCCACATGTTCGGTGGACTTTGTAAACCAATGTTTATGTAGTCCACTATCTTGAGCCATCAATATTAACCTTTCATCTTTTGGTTTAAATTCACCTCTTCTTAACCGTTCCTGCATTTGATCCTGATCAACATGAGGTAGTTTGAAGAGTTTTCTATGCTAACAACTATATTTATGGGGCTTCTACATTTCTTGCTTTCTCACCTGATCCTTCGCCTTATAGTCTTTATTTTCTTGTTTTTGTTTGGAACACTCAGTTGCTGCCTGATTTTTATCTACTTCTGGTTTGATTTCCATTCCCGCTTAATGCCAATATGCTTCTGCTAAAGTAAACAGGGAAGTCATCTTTGACTTATTCTCCTCATGTTTCAAAACCGTCACTATGTTTGGGTCTTGTGAAGTCAGCAGATATGCATGCAGTCCCATGATTGCTATGAAGTTCAAAGAGGTCCCTGCCTCCTTCAAAATGGGGAATATATAGTCTTGGTATGCAATTAATTTTATAAATCATTTGATGAGCATGAAGCATCCTTTTTGTTTTCCTGTCTAACCTATCCAACATTTTTTGGGGCCAGTTATGCACTCCAAAACTGTAAGTTAGGACAGGAAGAGCAAACTGGTTTAAAGCTTGGACTTTGTTCCCAGATGACAATACTGTTTTCAGTATTAATTTTCCTCTTCTAAAATATTCCTTACTTTTATTTGCATTTCTTCATGTTTTATTGTTAATACTTCATCATTTCCCAAATATTTATACATTCCCTCTGACTCAAGTTCTTTATTATCACATTCCTGTCCCAAACTGATGTTTTCTTGGTGCTGCAGCTTTCCTGCTTTAAAGGTTGCTTTTGTACATTTATCAAGACCGGTTTACTATCAAAATGTCAATCGCCCATCGTCGAATGTACATAATGTTGACTCCTTTATGTGAAAGCTGTAATGCCGATTCCTCAAGATATTGAACTAAAACACCGAACGTCGACATTTACGACCACTATACCTCAAAACAAGTGCCACCATGGGTCCAACGGTGGGCGAGATTTTGCATTTCGGAATATCGGTGTTCGACATCCCAACAGTCACTGTTCGGAGTTCGCATTAGTGGTGTTGACGATGGGCGATCGACATTCTGATAGTAAACCATCAAGACCATATGACATTCTTATATGATCTGAAAAAGTTTTGACCACTTGCAGTTGTACTTTCAGTTCCTCATCTGATGAAGTTTACAGTTTTCAATCATCTACAAAAAGAAGGTGAGACGTCTTTACACTTTGTTGTTTTCTGGGAGCCAAATTGTAGCAATGAGCTAATCTGTTAAGCATACAACTTAGCGGGTTTAGGGCAAAACAAAAGAGCAGTGGAAACAGGGTCACTCTGGAATATTCCCTTTTGAATTTTTATCCCTGGAATAATAACTTGTCCTTTATCATGGCTTAACTGCAAAGTGGCCACTATTTCATGGTTGCTGTAATGTAATCAATCAGTGTAGGGTGTATCTTATACATTTTTAAGCACTGTTTTATCCATGAATATGGGATACTGTCAAATGCTTTTCTGTACTCACTCCATGCCATACTTAGATTGTTCCCCTTTTTACAGTTCTCCATTATGACTTTAACAGCAAATGATTCTTTGTTTCATATGACTTTCTTTTATTGCCCTTTAGTTCTATTGCCATGATTGAGTTTTTTTCTAAATGACTATAAACTCTGTCAGCATCAATTCCAGTGTATAGTTTATACATCATCGAAAGGAAACCTATTTCCTTTTGTTAACCAGGCTGGTGTCTGTTTGAAATGTGCATATAAATAGTTCTTAACTCATGGATAAATTTTCATGTTTCGTATTTCTATACTATTTCCTACTACCATCTACTTTGTTCCTGGATTTACTTACTGTTTACTGTTGTCTTGTGTATATACGTAAGTATTGTAAATAGCTTGCTCTCCCTTTATTCCCCTCCCTAACATTTATGCTTGTTCTACCACACTGCCATAACAAGACTCAGACTCTATGTAACCTTTTTTTAATCAACCATGTCAATATCTGACTCATATGTCAATATATGACTCATATGTTATGTAAACACTATACCTCTTATTGTCTCTGTATCACAATCTACCAGTATTTATATCATTCAGGCTGACTGTTGCATCTTTATGTATCTGTATCTTTGAACCTTAATTTTAATTTTATCTTTTGTATTTTCTTTTGTTTTATCTTTTATATTATTATGTAATGTGGAGCTTTTCTCCCCGGGCCTCCACTGAAAATGGGCTCCTGAGCCCAGTGGACCTCCCCGGTCATCAAAATGAAATAAATAAATAAATAAATAAATAAATAAATAAATAAATAAATATTGGTCTGTAGTTTTTAGGATAACTTGCAGTTTCACTCTTATATATGAGTATTGTTTTTCCTTTTGTTAACCAGGCTGGTGTCTGTTCGAAATGTGCATATAAATAGTTCTTAACTCATGGATAAATTTTCATGTAAAGTTGTTAATACTTTTAGCTAGAAGGTAGGTACTGCATCTGGGCCTGAGGTTTTCCAGTTGAGAGCTTTTCTTAACTTTGTTTCAATCTCTCTCTGGCCATTGCTTTACGCCATTTCTTATCCTGTACATTTCAACTTATTATTCTTTCTTTTACTTCTATCCATTTAGCATCTTTATTATGTTCCACAGGATCTTCATATATATTTTTCTAAAATGTATCTATTTCTTCTTTTGGTGCTTTTTCAGTTAATTTTGCCTTCTTTCCCAGTTCTCTATAAAACTGTTTTGGGTCATCAATAAATTGCTTATTTTGTATTTTTTCATTTATATTTATCTGCATAACTTCTAAGTTTTTTTTTTTTGCCTGTGCTGATATTTTTTGTTTATTATTTGTGATAGTGCATGATAGATCCTGATCTGTTCTGATACCGTGCATTGCTTTTATCAAATCTATCTTTCTGAGTATGTTTGTTGATATGATCCTTCTTCTATCCTCTTCTAACAGTGACACTTCTTGTCTTAATTGGTTTATAGTTTTCTCTATTTGACACTTCCATGCTGGCATTCGATTTCTCTCCTTCCTTTCCTTTACTACTCCATATTTTTGTGGCAAGACTTTATCTGTTATTAAATTAGCTGCACAGTAATATATCCTATTTACATCTGTTATATCACATCACATCTATGGACAGTCCTAATTACTTTGTTCATTTATTTTATCAAACTTCTTACTTTTTAGGTTTTAATGACTTTCTGTAGTCTATTTCTTTCATTGATCTTAATATGTCTGAACATGTCTCTTAAATCAAGCATTTTCTTCTAAACTGAGGGCACATTCTTTGTTCTCTTTTCCCTGTGGGCATTCTATAGAAAGTTCCAGAGCATCTTTGTGTGCCACATTCTCTTCAGTTTCATCCTGTATCATCCATTGCTCTTTCATATAGGAGCTCACTGGCCTATCAATCCACAATATTGACGGCACAGTTTCCTTTTCCTTCTCTTCCTGTGCCACTTCAGCTGAACATTTGTACTGGTTTCTTATGAAAGATTCCAAAGTATCTTTATATGGCAACTGATAAGATGTGTCCCACTCCACTGGTTTCTCTTTAATTTGGGGATTTATTGCTCTATTCTACTGTGATATGATATGAATTAAATTTTCTGGACTAAAGCCTTTACTTCGGAGGTACTCCATAACCTCAGTTTCTATTTCTTTAACTTCTCCATTACTAATTCTCTTTTCTACTTTTCCTGTTTCTTTTCTTTCTTTTTTTTTGTATTGTAAAATTTTCCATAGCTCACAACACCTGTGTGCCACCCAACAACAGCCCCTAGGGCAAGACAATGTACCCAACACTTTAGTCATAGGTGACTCTATAGTCAGGCACACTGATGTCCCACTCACCAGGCTGAACAAGGAGAAGATTACACTCAGCTGCCTGTTGGGTGCCAGGATCCACCACATAATGCATGCACTCAAGTCACTCCACACAAGTACAAATATGACTCTGCCATTGTCCATGTTGGAGTGAACGGCTTGAGACATACCTCCCTGGACTACATGAAAAGTGACATGGAAGAGCTCTTGGATCATGTGGCCGAGGCAGGTATGACCCTAGCCCTGAGTAGCATCCTGCCTTCACCCAGAATTATACCACAGTATAAGGACAAAATGATTGACTTCAACAATTGGCTATGCTTCTGGTGTCATTAAAAGGGGATCCTGTATCTGTCTGCCTGGGAAGATGGGTCTATATTATATCATCGAACGTTTAAAAAAGCAAATGCTGATTGATCGACCTAATTTAAGTGAAAGCTTACAATCTCGAACTGTCAGATCAGCGATTTTTTTCCCAGGGAAAAAATCGCTGATCCAAAACACATACACACAACACAAGCACACCAAACAAACAGAAATCCACACACATACACCTAAAATCTGATACCTAACCCTACACTAAACTATGCACACACCACTAACTACCCACTTACCTTAACCCAAACCCTAACCCTAAGGTCCATCACTATCGCAAACTCACCTCACCTGCTCCCTAATCCTAACTCACTTAAATTCCCTAACCCTCATGTCCACTCAATCGTACACACACACCTAACCCGAGCCCTAACTCACCTAAATCACCCTAACACTCACATCCACACAATCGCACACTTACCTGAATCAGACCGGTAACTTTCCACCATAGCACTGAAAATACTGAAGCAACAGAAACGGACAACCAAATTCTTTTCCTAGGAAAAAATTTGAGTTTCCGCTGCTTCGATATTTTGCAGTTTTGCAAAAATAAGTTCAATCAATCAGCGTTCACTTTTTTAAGCGTTCGAGGATATAATATAGACCCGTATAAGGACAAAATGATTGACTTCAACAATTGGCTATGCTTCTGGTGTCATTAAAAGAGGATTCTGTATCTGTCTGCCTGGGAAGACATGATCGACAAACCACGATGCTTTGCCCAAGATGGTCTGCACCTGTCACCCCTGAGATTCAGGTTACTGGATAAAGCTCCTGCCACCCCTATAGTGCCTTTTTTAGGCAAGGTTCAAAGGACAAAACCACCACCATAAAAGATACAAGCATGCAAAATATAAAGGTAATGCTACTCAATGCTAGAAGTCTAAACTTCAAAATGCACTCTCTCGAGGCACTCCTTAAGATGAAGAACATCGATATCTGTGCAGTAACTGAGACCTGGTTCAAGGCTCCAAAGAGCACCCATGCAATACCAGGCTACAACTCTTATGACACTTTTCAGTCACCAAACCAAAAACAAAACACTAAAGGTGGAGGAGTGTCCATATTCAGCAAGGATATTCACACCTCCAGGCTAGTTGCCCAACACAATGCATCTGAAATTCTCCAGGTGCAACTAACACTAGGTAAGACTGCAATCCAAATTGTAGCTTGCTACAGTTCCCCCACCATGCCCCAAGATTCTCACTACACCTTTCTAAACATACTGGAAAATATTAAGATACAACCAAACACCCTAATACTGAGTGACTTCAACAACCCTGCCATTAACTGGGAAAACTACTCAGGTACCAACAACGTTTCCCAGTGGTTCTTGGAATTCATAAATTCCAATGCCCTGGATCAACTAATCCATTGTCCCACCAGGGGCTCCAATATCCTAGACCTGGTCATTACCAACATGGGAGATAGATGCTCTACACCAGTGGTCACCCCCTCATTGGTCAGGTCTGACCATAAGCAAATCATCCTTGACATCCACATCCCACCCCCACCCCCCAATAAGGAAACCTCCATAAAAAAAACTTCTCCAAAGCCAACTTCATGCTATTCAAGTCAGAAGTGACAAACTTTATGACACCCATGCAGATGGGATCTGAAAGTTCGATTGCTGAATCCTACACTAAGGCACTGTACGAGCACATCCACTCATGCATGAATCATGCCATCCTAAATAGAACCACGACACTCTCCTCCAAAGAAAAAAAGCCAATCTGGTGGTCCCCTGCCATAAACAAACTATACAACAGGAGGATGAAACTGTTGCAGAAAAGTGGAAAATCCCAGGATGCAAAAAACTCCCTTACCAGCCTCAGTAAGAAGCTAAGATCCCTCATAAAATCCTCCAAAGCTAGTTACGAAAATAAAATTGCCAAAGATTCCAAAGACAACCACAAGGCATTCGATAGTTATGTCAAGAATCTAAATGGCAATGCTCAGATCTGCTCTGAGCTACAACAGAAGGGCATTAAATATACTGATCCCAAAGATATTGCCAATATCTTGGCAGATCGATTTAGTGCCAACTTCACCCCCTAAAGGGCACATCTCAATACCAAAAGATTGCCAAATAACAGTAATCATGGCCACACAGGTAGAAACCACAATCTCTAAAGCCAAGAATACAGCATCCTTGGGACCAGATGACATCCCAGACTGTATACTACATGAACTACAAATGAACTGGCACCTTACTTAAGTGTCATGTTTAATCATAGCCTCACTTCAGGCTTCCTGCCCACTGAGTGGCACACAGCTACAGTTATCCCACTCCACAAGGGGGATCCACCTTGAATCCTGGGAACTACCATCCCATCAGTCTGACAAGCCTGATCTGCAAGGGCATGGAACACATTATCATGGAACTTACAAACAAAGACATTGGCAACCTTCAAACACTAGACCCCATGCAGTTTTTGGGTTTGTGAAGGTCTGATCTTGTCTCCTGAACCTGATTGACTTCTTCAAATCAGTCTCCAGAGCTGTGGACGAGGGTAAGATGGTCCACACAGCCTATCTGGACCTCGCCAAGGCCTTGAACACCATCTCCCACTCTGGAATCCTAGATAAACTTACTAAGCTAGGCAAAAATCCCTACGTCACTCAATGGGTTGCAAACTGGCTTACTGACAGACCCCAGACTGTAAAAGTAGCCTACTCCAAATTCAATTCCAGACAAGTGACAAGTGGAGCACCTCAGGGTTCAGTCCTGGGACCGCTCTTGCTTGCCATCTACTTTTCTAAAGTACAGGCCAACACTAATAGACTCTGGCTAACAAAGTTTGCAAATGACTGCAAACTGGGAGCCATTATTGAATCCCCAAATGATGTGGGTATTCTACAAAAGGGCCTTACAGAAACAGATGCTTGGTGCCAGAGCCATGGGCTCAAGCTTAATGACAAGAATGTATAGTTATCCCCTTTGGGAAAAAAACATGTACCCATGAATTACCCACATAGGTGGCAGTACACTAAACCCTGAAAGTATGATGAGAGACTTAGGGACATAGGTGGACAGTGGTCTCACCTTTGATAACCACATTGCCACAACAGTCAGGAAATCCTTCTATGTGGCACACCTCATCACTAAGGGCTTTTCATCCAGAAAAAAGGAGGTCATTGCCCCACTGTACTCATCCCTCATTAGACTCATTATAGAGTACAACGCTCTGTTTGGTATGTACCTCACAAGACATCTGCAACAGCTGGAAAGGTCACAAAAATACCTCACTAAAAGAATCACAGGCCTAAAGCAGATGCCTTATGCTGACCATCTAAAATAAACTCCAGCTATACTGTGTGACATATCGTCTACTCAGAGGTGATCTCTGCTTAACATACAAGGCATGTCAAACCCTTAGCTGTTGGGCATGCTCCACTTAAAGAAATCTCAATCCCTCAGAGACACATGCTCCAGGGATCTAAACCTTGTCATCACAATGAACAAAACATGCTGGAGGGATAGGCTCCTAACCCAGAGACTTCCCATACTCTGGAATAGATTGCCCATACATGTCAAACAGAGTGCCTCCTTGGCCCTCTTCAAAAGGAACCTTGATGATTGGATGGGAGATAGGAAATTCACCACGGGGATCATGTCAGTTGCCCTGATAGACAGGGATCCAGGGAAGTAAATATTGTGAGAAGAAATAGCCAGGGAATTATTATGGCTAGGCTTGTATAGGCCCTAGGGCCGATAGTCTAGTACCAACCTATGAACCTATATCCAGATTCCTTTGCCTGTACTTCTCTTCAAATATCTTTGGTGCTGCTGTTTTTGTATTGATTACTTTTGCTTTCTCCTTTGCATAAATACTGCACCATATTAAATATCTTTTCCTTTCTCAGGTCCATATTTCTTCCTCAGATGTCTATATAGGTTATGCGATGATTCTCTAGTACAATTTGATAACCCCAAACATACCAAGAGATAGTTGTGTCTAAATGCGCTATATACCTGAATAAGATCTCCTCTTTTTTTTTTCAATAATAATTCTTTATTTTATTTTTTCCAAACAACTAATACAGTACTACCAACTACTTACAATATGTACATGAATGCTTCCAACAGTTACATAGAATCATTATACATACCTATACACTTCTAAGAAAAAAAAAAATAATGAAGAAAAAAGAACTAGTAACCATATAAGACTTATCTCAATAAAATTCAACAGTTATTCAGTTTTTCCCAGAGAATAGTGGAATGGAACTTTAAGCTAATACAATGTTAAAGATTTGTTCCCATATTTTTGTATTGTTTACATTTTTCTTATGATCACTAATTAGAAATTTATGTGCTAGAATATGTTTGGTGGCTACTATCTTGAAATTTTGCCATGATGTCTGTAAAGGGTTCAACCAATTGGAAGCTATATATAACTTCATCAACAAAAAAATATTGACTAGTATAATTCTTTGGGTTCTTTTCAAGTTGGGTGGTGGAATATGTAAAATCGTAAATTCCCAGGAGAGTGTGGAATGTTGATATCCCATTTTTTGTAGTTGAAGTTTCAAGGAATTCCAGAGTTTGAAAATACATTTACAACTCCAAAACATATGTAGGAGGTCGGCTGTTTGATCTATACAATATGGGCATTTTGGTGAGTTTTTTGAGTTAAATTTGTGTAGAGTGAGACGCGTATAATACGTGTTATTAAATATCATCAATTGGGTAAATAATAGCTTCTGAAGGGACACAGATTTTATGGTTAAGTGAATTGCTTTTAGTATTTTACTTTCTTCAATTGTCAACAATTTCTCTCTCCAGTATTTGGAAATTAATATTTGATTATTATATTTTATTTCTTTAATCAAACCATATGCTGCAGTTATATATTTACATTCCTGTGTAAGGGTTTGCCATAAGTTCAGACACATGTTTAAATCTTCTTCTTTAATTATGTCATTCCCTTTACTAAGGTAACTTATTGATAGGTGTTTTAATTGTCTTATTATAATTAGATACGATTTGGGGAGATTCAACTCTTCTAAAATATTGTGAATCGGGATACCTAAAAAAGGATATAAATCAAGTAGGGTTAAATTAATTATAAGTGGGAATTTCTTAAGGTCTATCAGCTGGTTACCAATTTTCAGATTTGGATTTTTGTGAAATGGTTGAATAATTATCATACTTTGCAAAAGATTTAATGAGTTAAAGAGATTTTGTACTGAAACTATATATGTTTTGATATGTTCCAACACGAAGTACACTTTAAGAGTATTTTGTTTAAAAAAGGTAATGCCTTGCAGTTAATATCCAATTCCTTGACATGTTTATGATTAAGAACCAGCCATTTGGGAACCCATTTCGAGTTACACCCATCAAAGTTAATTATTCTTAAAAGTCTATTGGTGTTTATTATTAAATAATATGTTTCGAAATTAGGTAGATCCAACCCTCCCTATTTTTGGAGCCATCAATTTATCATACGATATCCTAACTTTTCTAGGTTCCCATAGAAATCTAGCTAGCTCTGTATGAAGCTGTTTGAAGAATTTTTGGAGATTTGAACTTGTGACGCTCTAAAAATATATAGTAATCTAGGAAGTATATTCATTTTAATAATTGAAGTCTTCGCCATTATTGGTAATTTCAGATTATCCCATCTTTTCAAGTCAGATACTATCTGCTCCCAAATAACCTTAACATTATTGAGATAAAAATCTCTGTTGTCTGTTGAGAAAACCACTCCTAAGTATTTTATTTTTCTTCTGATTTTACCTGCCCTACTAATGGTAATAGTGAAAAAGGTGTAGGTGTCTTTAATGGGAATATCTTAGTTTTTTTTAAATTTAATTTATAATTGGAAATTTTTGCAAATTCTTCTACTGCCTTTAATATTTTATTAGTATCCGAACAGGTGTTGTGCAATAAATACTCAAATCATCTGCAAAAGCAGCCATTGTGATCTTCGTACCATAGATCCTTGGAGCATTATGATAGATATTTTGTTTAATGTGCAAACATAGAGGTTCCAAATACAAATTGAATAACAAGGGAGATAAAGGACAGCCTTGACGTGTACCATTTTTAATTTGAATTCTTTTTGAAAGATTCCTGTTAATGACTAGATTTGTATAAGGATTGGTATATAATTTTTTTAAAGTTGAAGTGAATTCTTGGTATGTTAAAACATGTTAAAATGTCAAATACATATTCTAAGATCAGTCAGTCAAATGCATTTTGTGCATCAATTATAAGTGCGTAAAGATTATGGTTTTTATGGGTGGCATGAGAAATCATTGTATGCAGTGTTAATGTATTATCTATAGTTTGTCTGCTATTTATAAAACCGGCTTGTTCATCAGATATTATAGGGTTAATTACCATTTTCAACCTGTTAGCCAAAATCGATGTCATAATTTTCATATCTATGTTTAAAAGTGAGATGGGTCTATAATTATCCGGGTTTTGTCGATCAGTATTTTCTTTTGGTATGAGAATAGTTTTCGATGCATTAAAGTGTGGGTCAGTAATTTTATTGTTAATAATATAGTTAAAGACCACTGACAGTATTTTCCCCAGAATATCACTAAAAGTTTTATAAAATTCTGTAGTCAAACCATCCGGTCCCGGAGCTTTGTATGGCTTCAATTTCTTGATAACATCAGTTATTTCCTCTGAAGAAATAGGTTTATTCAGGTTCATATGAAGCTCATCATTAATCTTTGGAAATATAATTTTCTGAAGAAAATCATTATTATTCTTATTTGGATTTACATCCTGTTGTTCACCATATAGTTCTGAAAATATTAGTTCAAAAACCTTTATGATATCTTCCGTATTGGTGTATGTTTTATTGTTGAAGTATATTTCAGGGATTTGGGAAGGTGACTTCGATTGATTAATAATATGTGCTAGTGCTTTTGACGGGGTCTGTATGTGATTAGCGTATTTTACCAGCATTTTCTGTTCATGGAATGATAATTTACTGTTTTGTAATAAAAAAAGTTTCTTCTGACAATTTAATAATTCCGTTTCGGTTTGTTTACTATAATTTCTAATTAATTCCTGATCTAATAATTCAATTTTTGATTCCAAGTCATGCATATCTTTCACTTGTAATTTCTTGTAGAAAGTAGCTTTTTGGATAAACATTCCTCTAATTTGTGCTTTGATAGTTGCCCATTCTATGTCTGATGGATGTCGGTTTTCTAAAAGATTATTTAATAATTGATTAAAAAACTCCTGAGCTTCTTTTAATACATCCTCTTTATGCAATAGATATGGATTTAATGTCCAATTATAACCCCTATCATGCAATTTATGACAAGTATCTTTCTTAAAGGTTAATGTGATCCTGGAGTGATCCGACAAATAACGAGCTTGTATGTATATATAGGGATCAAAACACATTAGTGTATCTGATATTAAAAAGAAATCGATCCTGGACCACATTTTATGACAGCTCGAATAAAATGTGAAGTTATTTGGATTCATTTGGTCCTTATTATATTTAAATGAATCATAAAGTTTAAAATCTGCTTTAAGTTCCTGCAGTGCTATCACTGCCTGATTATTATAAGATCTATGGGGACTTGTTTTATCTAGTTTAGGGTCTTGGTATGTATTCCAGTCACCTCCTATTATTATATAATAATTGTTATATTGGTTTAAAATAAAGTAAAGTGATGTTATGAAGGTTTGCTGATTGGTACATGGGGCATATATATTAAGAAGAATCACCGGTTTATCGTAAAATTTTGTTATAAAAATTACATAACACCATCTTCCTTCTTTATCCATTTTAAAATCTAAAATTCTCTCTTGGAACTGAGTTTTGATGATTATTGCTACACCTGCACTATTAGTTGTCCCTTCCGAAGCTATTACCTCCCTGATCCATTTTTTATTTTTAATGGCAGTCCATTGATCATTAGCCAAGTGGGTTTCTTGTAACAAAATAAATGGTGCTTTTGACTGAAGAAGTAAATGAAAAAATAGTTTCCTTTTTTTCAGATTCTGGAAACCTTTAACATTCCATGAGTCCATTATCCACATAAAAATACTTTTAAAATGTTAGTGTATATGTTGAATTTGAAAAACGATACTAGATTCCGGTATAATATCAGATTTTGAAATATCTGGAAGCAAACTAAATGCCCCATCCCTAACCAGTGCCTATCCACTATTCTCCTGGACCAGGACAAACATAGGTTTTTAACACTGTTTAGACTTCTATTGGTATACATCAATCCTAAATGACTATTATATAATAACACCCTAACAAGATATACAAAACATATGATAACTACAACTAACCCTACAAAAACTAACCTACACATTCCCCATTAAACACTAGTACCTATCTACAGCTCTTGAACATATTAGTTAGTTAACACACTGTTATGTCTTACATACCAATTTCTTATTCTACCCTGTAATGATTTACATACATTATTAATTAAATAATTGGTTATATTATCCTAGAATAACTAACTGTCTTATCTAACTTTGCCTAGGTAAGTATAACATGTTAACAGCAGCATTGATAAAAACAACATCAGTAACATTTTTTTTCACCATTAATGTATTAATACTGTAAGAAATATATAGCTAACATAATGCACAGAATCTCTAGAACCACATAAAATATATATCCTTCCATTCCCTTAGGAATAGGAGAGTGAATTATACATGTTAACACATATAGATTATCATAGCATTAATAAGGAGAAAGTTTTTTTTTTTTTTTTTTTTTGTAGTAACATAAACAATATAACAGTCATTTCAAAGGCAGAAAAGCAAAAATATCAATAGTATATAATTATAACTGCATTTCTATCTTCAGGCACACTATCTAGATCCAAAATAGAATAACTATAGTAACTTTATATTGTTTCTAACATTGTAGTTAAATTATTCTATTTAACCATATGTTACAGCCCAGTTTAAATCCTTACCTGAATAAGCTGACATTTCTTTATACAAAATAAAAGTCAAACCTCTCTAAAATAGTCCAGGAGCCTCGTTTTGCCATTCTAAAAGCTTCCCCTGGCTCCACAGAGCTCTGGCTACTTCCTGGTATAAAAATCTTGATTTTGAGTTCTCGAAGGGGGACCCATTATGTGGACAGACTTCCGGAAGTGCCACAACAAAAGCTGACCCTCTGGAGCATTTCTAGGACTTCCTGTTGACTCACAGACACACACAGTTCATCAAGGCTGCAGGAGTTCGTGAAATCTTTAGATTTAAGCTGGACCTGTAAGAAAATACTGGTTAATAATTAAACAGGGGTCTGGTGAGAAAAAAGAAGCAAACAAAGGATTTTGAAGCCTTGAGGTATAGTAGACATGGAATCCCAGAATCTGTATTGCTGTACACAGACTGAATGTTCCAGTTAAGCTTCTGAAGTTGGAAGGGATTTAAAAGTCTTCAAAAAGGTGAGTTTTGCTTCCTTTTTTGTAGAAACAGAATATTTGGCTCCATCAAATGTAAAGATTAATGTACTTGGATACTTCATCTGGAATTTTATATTTTTATCAATAAGAAATTTGCAGTAAGGGGCTAATGCTTGTCTGGCTTGTCTGATTTGCAGTGGTAGATCTTGACCCATAGAAACTCTGTTATTTTGCCACATTACAAAACCTCCTTTCTTTTTCATAGTTAGAATTATTTTATTTACATCCTGGTAATTCAGAATTTTGACATAAACCGGTCTAGGAATATTTGATGCTTGTGATTCCCTGAGAGCTCTGTGTGCTCTTTCTATGACTATTTGCTTAGCCATACCCGAGTCCTCGAACAATATTTCCAGTATCTGTGTAATGGTAGGCATTAGATCATTATATTGAATATTTTCCAGGATTTCTCTAATAATTATGTTGTTTCTTCTGGATCTTGCCTCTAAATCCAGGATCTTGGTCTGCATAGTTTGAATGTCCAGGTCATGAATATCTGTTTTTTTTGTAAGAAATGTTATTCTGTCCTCATTATCAGATATTCTAGCCTCAGATTTATCTATTTTGTCAAGAATTTGACTGCATGTGGCATTAAAAGCAAGTATCTGGTTTGAAAGTGCATTTAAAGATTCTTGCATGGGTAACAGTGCTGTTTTAATGTCCTCCATGTTAGCTAGCTGATCCGGTTGGTTTGTTCCTCCTGTTTTTAAAAGATCTTGTGGTTTTACAGTTTTCTGTCTTTTAAATGTAGAGTCTTTCTCTGGTGACATCAGCATTGATAATTTAGTTTTAGTTGTTGTTGTGTCCATATTTTTGTCCAGTTTTGACATCTTGAAACAGAAATCAGATAGATCCTTTGTTTATAGCTCTATTCAGAGTCAGGCAGACAATCAGCTTTAATCCTGTGAAATTAATTAGTTTTTCCTTCGTTCTTTTGATTCTCAGTCGTAGTTTGGTTGTAGTAGAATAGTTATATCTGGTAATTAATGCAAAAAGACTTGTAGTATATCCTCAGGGTTACTTATTCTTGCGAGTAACTGGAGAGCTGTAGATGTACAGTGTCTACAGAAAGGCGGCCATCTTTGTCTCCAAGATCTCCTCTTAAATATCTATAACAGACACTGTACAAGTTCAGATATTTTAGTCTTTCATAATAACTTACTTTCACATCCATGCATATTTCTGCTCTACTCTTTCCAGTTTAGTCATGCTTGTTTTCTTATAAGATTTCCATGTTGTTATTCCATACTCAAGTTTGGTTTACTAACTAAAATGACTTTATCATTTCTGATTTGCTAGGCCTTATAAATCTTTTTATACAACCTGTAGTTCTATAATCATCATTAACCTATTGTTGATATGATTAGAAAAACTGAAAGCTAGATCTACGCATATACCTAGGTCCTTAAATGAATCTACAATTTCAATCACTGTGTGCTGTATTAAATATTCACCTTTATGTCTCCCAAATCTCATAGGCTTCATTTTCTATTTATAAGCTTATTATTCTCCTGTGCCCAAGTGGTCAATTTAGTGAAGTTCTTTTGCGGACATGCCTTATCTCTAACACATGTAATCAGTTTACCCAAATTCAGGTCATCTGCATATAGACTGTCGAACACCTCCAATGAAAAAGTTAGGTCTGAAAGATTCAATTTAAAAAAGTAAGAGCCTTGGAGAGAGTCCTGTGGGACACTGTGACTATAACCAAGAATTTCACCTGTCCATGCTGTATGAAACTTCCCATGTCCTATTTGTAAGACATGCAGGTATCCATCTTATCAATAGTAAAGTGATTCCTAGTTATTCTAATTTATTGATCAGTGTTTTGTGCATGACCCCATCAAATGCTCAAGTAAAATCTGTATAAATTACACCACAGCACAATCTTTCATTTATAGCTGCTATTAAATTGTTATAAAACATCATGTTGCAGGTGTTAATGGATCTATTTTCAACATATGCATGCTGATATATGGTTTTAAGCCCCAAGTTATCCAATTCTGGCAATAATTTATCCAATATTACCTTTTCTATTATTTTTTCACAACATGAAAATAGACTTATGAGTCTATATGACTCTAGGTTTGTCTATTCCTCTTTCCCTTAAAGACAGATTTAATAAGTGCATGTCCCCAATCTTGAGGAATCTCTCTGTATTATATGACCTTGGAAATAATAAATATAATGGTACTGTAAGTTCTTGCTGAATTGTACTCAAGTCATAATTATTAATTCCGTCTCCACCCTATGCTTTGTTTGAATCCAGTTTGCACGGTTCTTTCCAATATAATCTGATGTGATTCCAGTATCTGAGATTAGCTGGATGTCATTAAAATAACTAATCACCCCCTTTGTGAAGCCAAACTGTTTTGCATAAGACTTTGTAAACATATCTATAATCTTTTGTGTCTGAGAATAAATTTTAGAATCTACGCACAGTTTATCAAGCCAATCAGTAATCAGTCAATGATGTTTATGTAATGTCAGCACATTCCTATAAAGCTGACCCTTTCAGGAATTGAACAAGTGATGCAACTCTACTAAATATTGATATCTGGATGAACCATAAGCTCCACAGTGGAAGTCATACAGCTAGTATGACAATTCACCTTTGTTATTACATCAGATACATGTATGGTAAACAATCTCTGACATGAAAGGGATTATGGAGGACTCTCACATTGTAAATGGACACATTATGACTGTGGTACATGTCATTCATGCATTACAGTATAAGGAAGAACAGTGTTAACAAGCACTGAATGTGGATGTTGAATACGTGAACATTTGACACCAGACAATACATGATATTTCACCGGTTAAATGTGCCAGAGTAGAATTATCATTGCAATTGTGACATGCATGGTTATGTGAAGGCATTACATCATGTTATTTCTGCAAGGGATATATGTGTCAGAAAATGCTGTAGTATTTCAACAACAAACAACATGATGTCTCATTCCCTCATGCCAGAGGAAAAGACTTCCTAGTTTTTTTTTTTTATGTGAGGAACATGAAATCAAATGTCTTCATGTTGCAGTGTCAATACTGCAACAGGTAGCATAATCACCTTTGATGCAGAAGGCTGTGGTTTTATTCCCACACCAGGAAGACTGATTGTTGACACTTTGGTGCAGAATAAGAGGGGAAGAGTTCCTGAACTCCTGATTGTGCTGTCTTTCAGATGATTAGTTTAAATGAGATCCTATCTGCTTGAACTGGCGGTAGCTTAGATGGATGTAAAATATCTCACAACACTTATTAAAAGGGTAGGGGTTCTTTATTTACATAATCCATAAGTATTTTAAGCAATGAAATACATTGTTTACATTCCTACTTATTTACATTTCATATACATATTTTCAACTATTTACTATATATATATATATATATATATATATATATATATATATATATGTATAAACCCATGTAGCAAGTGTTGTTCTCTCCATCCAACTGATTTCACTCTACAATAAGTGACCCAAGCACATAGTAAGTCTGACTACTGCTGTTGCAAAATTTATCATATCCCACTACCTAAAGAACTTGCACAGTTGAATTTCACCTGCAGTTGGCAAAAGTTCTCAAGCCACAAATAAAGTTAAATCTATTTAAACAAGCACACATACCTTCTGCAGCAGCTGCAGTAGTCAGACTTATCATATCGCACTACCCAAAGAACTTGCACAGCTGAATTTCACCTGCAGTTGCAAAAGTTCACAAGGAACAATGCACTGAGTTAGATCTATTGAACCACACACATAGTAAGTCTGACTACTGCTGATGCTAAATGTTATCATATCTCACTACCTAAAGATCCTTGCACAGTTGAATTCCACCCTTAGTTGCAAAGATTCACAAGGAACAATACACTGAGTTAAATCTATGTAAGGCAATTTCCAAGGCTCAAGCTAATAACTTAATTTGTTAATGTTTTGTAGTGTTGAATCTACTAGAAATATATCCCAACCCCCACTTACACTCACATGCCTTTTACTACTGAAGGTGATAAGCATATTTTACTCTTATCAGTGTAATATATCCCTTGGAAAGACAATGAAAATTCCATAACCATAAAATTAAATGCTGTGACTCAAGTCAAGTATTTAGAGATCAGAGTCCTTGTCTTTCTATCCATGAACGTTCTACCTCACTGGTTGCTTATGGTGGTAAACAATCGGGGGGGGGGGGGAGTAATTGCTTTCCACTGAAGGACCTGACTCGTCCTACCTGCATCTCAGCTTGTTCTGCCACTTCTTTTGCCTTTGTGGCTCCAAATTCAGTCACTTTTCTACTCCATGTCCCAAGTGTTCTCTCCATCCAGCTGCTTGCAGTGTACAATAAGGTACATTTGATTCTTGTATTTTCTCAACAGTTATGGTTTATTTCATTTTGGTTCAGCCTTATACTAGACAAATACAAATACGATTTTAATGTGTTAAATTCTGGTTAAGTGTTTTTTTTTCTTCTGCTGTTAATGTATAGTAAAAATATGACCAAGTTTCTACTGACTTTTTTTATTCTAGGTTTCAGTAGTACGAGCTAAGTGTTGTCGTTATGATATTAATGTGTACAATTATATTAGCAAGATTCTACTGCTTTTTCATAGCAGGATTCAGTGAAGCCATCTAATATTTTGTTCATTGAAATAGTTACACTAAGTATACACAAAAAATGAAGAAAAACTGGAAAGAAAAAAATAACTATATAATAAAATACTTCCGAATGATATAGAAAAAATGACACAGAGGCAAATCCATAGTGAACTGAAGTGGTTGCATGAGGTTAACCTGGACACTACTAATTGCATTTTTGTCACATTTGATATAGTCTCTTTATATACAGATATTCCTCATAAACAAGGTTTGGACCACATTAAAGTTTACTTGCAGAAATATGCACATTTCTCCAATTCCAGAATATGCACCGTTACTGAACCTATTTCAACAGTACATTTTAATAACTTTTCCTACTTTAACTGCAAAATCTACAGACAAATTAAGGGTACAAGGTATGGGTCTAAGATGGCCCCGGCATATGCCAACCTTGTTGTTAGTACCTGGGAGAACAAAACCTCTATTAATTTGCCAGGATTCATTTACACAAGACTCTACCATTTTACACTGATGACATCTTTTTTTGTGTGGATTGGTTCACATGAGGAACTTTCCCATTTTATAAAAGCATTATCTAGCAGTACTGAATTTCTAGATTTTGTTATTTCTGGATGTGGACTTACAGTTTCTTTTCTTGACATTACCCTATCCATTGATTCCAACAGGAATGCATTTACCTCCAACATTCACCATAAAAAAGTACCGTAATAGTTTCCTTCACTTTGGAAGTCAACGCCCCTATTTTATGCAGGTAAATGTTGTCTGGGGCCAATTTATATGACTGTCCAGAATTGTTAGTGGTGACACCACCTTCAGAAAGGAATCCCTCTTCCTTACAAAATTATTTCTACAAAGAGACTACCCCACTTCTTTACTTGAAAAATCACTGTGGACATTTCAGAAGCTCGCAACCTTGAATATCCTCCTATCCTTATACATGGATTCACGCCCAGAGAGAATGCCCCTGCTTCTAGTGCTTGTATGTCTTTGTCCTTCCCATTGCCTATTAGCAGGGACATGTCTGCTATTTGTGGGATTATTAATAAAAACTGAAATATTGTTACTAGTGTTGCAGAATTATCTTCCACGCTGGGCAACAACCCCTCCTTTTCTTACAAAAGAACAAGAACTTTACATCACTCTTTTGAAAATAATAATAGACCCTTTCTACTTTAAAACTGCTTTACTATGGACAAACCAAAAGGAATGTTTGTTTGTAACAAATGTGTATGTTATGCTTACATTCACACTTGATCTTACTATGTTTTCAAACATTGTGATGTTATCTCCTTTCCAAGATATTTTGACTGTCATAGTGAAAATGTGGTCTACGCTATTTGCAGAACCTGTGAAAGTTTTTATGTTGGAAAAACTTTTCATAAACTGTCCGACAATATTAAAGAGCATAATGCTGTGATATGCTTGCATGACTGTAGTAATGCCTTAGGGAAGCGCAGCTTAACTTGTCTACATTTTACATGTTTTGATTTTATTATTTTGGAACAAGTTAATTTTTTCTACGGTGATTCTAATTCATTACTGGAATTAAAAGAACTTAGGTGGCAACTATTACTTAATGCTGAAGTGTTACCAGGCATTAATGAACATCTTAATTTAAAACGTGCATTATGCTGGATGCCCTGTTCTAGGATAACCACTCCCACTGCTCTCTCAGTATGTTCCTATTTGATCAAATATGACTCACTCTCATTGCTTGCCATTGGTTAATTTCTTACTGCTCAGTATTATTGCCTTTTTCTGATAGGATGGCGGCATGTTCACTGTACAAACATATGTGTGTATATATATTTCTTGTACCTAGTTACATTCTTTTATTCTGATGAAGTTCTGTACATAGTATAGGAACAAAAGCACTCAATTTACTATAGATCTGCCTCTGTGTCATTTTTTTCTATATGGTTCAGAAGTATTGTGTTTTTATATATACACCCCCCTACTTTAATATTCTCACTCCGAGATCACACTACAGTGGGGTAAAAGGAATATTCCATTATCTCCACTGTACCACAATCTAAGCAATAGTTTGCTTAGTTGTACATCACCACTACACATTGATGTACAACTAATGTTACATGCAAACTGCATGTTTTTTTTTCTTTTCTTTAGCAAAAGTGCATTTTCGATAAAATGCACTTTCACTAAAGTGGGTCCGCAAAAGTACGGTTCAATGAACCGTACTTTTGATTATATAACATAGTCCCATATGTATATATATATATATATATATATATATATATATATATATATGTATATATGTATATCTACTCACTTTGTTTCTATTATACTACCTGACTTTATGTTTTTATGAACAGTACAGTGAATGGGTAATATAGGCAATTAATATATGAGAGTCTCTGTTTGTGAAGAGTTTTGTCATTGGCTAGGATTGCTTTTTTTTTTTTTTTTTTTTTTTTGTATATGTTACATACACAAACTATCTTTTCTAGGTGCTTAAATATCATATTTACAGACTGTATGTTGTGTAGCAAAGAGTGAGAACTAATAGATAGGGTTTCTACCTCTTCCTCTAATATCGGTAAACCTACATCTCAGTAACCCTACACTTGCATGCTAACACACATCTCTTGTTAGTTTAGTCTACTTTTCCTTTTTGTCCTTCTATACTGTGGAAGCTACCATTTTTGTTTTTAGTAATTCCAAACTTGCATACCTATTAATATCTCCTGTTAGCTTCCTTATTTCCAGTTTAAAGGCTAGAAAGCAGAAACGCACAACTGTGAAATATAGTGGACTACTCTTGTTTGCCAAACGTTACTTAATGTGGCTGAGTATAGACAAATAGTACTTCACCTATCTAGTTCAACCGTCAAGCAAGCCTTACTGACTTTTCTCTAGCTCTCTCCCAGTGAACTAGTCACATGATAAGTCTGACTACTGCTGTTGCAAAAGTTGCCATATTCCACTACCTAAAGAACTTGCACAGCTGAATCTCACCTGCAGCTGGCAAAAGTTCTCAAGCCATAAATAAAGTTAAATTTATTTAAACAAGCACATATACCTTCTGCAGCATCAGCAGTAGTCAGACTTATCATATCGCACTTCCTAAAGAACTTGCACAGCTGAATTCCAACTGCAGTTGCAAAGGTTCACAAGGAACAATACACTGAGTTAAATCAAGCTAATAACTTAATTTGCTAAGTCATGCATTAGTGTGTTCCGTTTTGTAGTGTTGAATCTGCTGGAAGGATATCTCCACCCCTACTTACTCACACCCACAGGCCTTTTACTGCTGAAGGTAAAGCTAAATTAACACTTTAACATATTTTACTCTTATCAGTGTAATATATTTCTGAAAAGACAATGAAAAGCCCATAACTATAAAATTAAATTTTGTGACTCAAGTCAAGCATTTAGAGTTCAGAGACCTTGTCAGTGTATCCATGTACATTCTACCTCACTGATTGTTTATTGTGGTAAACCATCTGGGGGGATTCTTTGGGGGAGTATTCTTCCAACTACCTCAACTACCTCAACATCCCACCCACCCCCTAGCACCTCTACTTAAATTCCATGCAAGACCACTCCCTCTCATTCCTATTATCCAGTTATATACAACTCTAACTTGTCCACACCCACATTTCCTTAACACCTTACCTACTTTTATTTAGCCACACTTATCTGCTTTCCCTTACATCCATCACCTTGAATTCTCATCCCTCCTACTATAAATCATTGCATCTTACTCTACTTCACCATCACAATACAATCAGCACCTCAAACTGTTTTACATCAACTAGCTACCACTTAAAAATATACTCAAAAATCTGCCCTTAAAACTTCAAAAAGGGACACATGTTCAGCTATTGCCACTTATAACCATGAAAATGTTATTTTTAGTGGTGCATTTCTGTCAGGTAGGTATATTTTGTACTCTACACAGTTTAGTCAGGTCTAACCATTCTAAACCTTAGAACTGTAAAGTTTCTTAGACAATCAGAAGAAATGTAGGGATTTCACTATAATAAGTATGCCCATCTACACTCATGCCTCGTTATATTTTTGTTAGTAAGCAAATAATCCAAAGATAACAAAGTAAGTGTAACAACATTAGATTATTCAATATGTTAATGATCAAATTGAAACTATAAACGTGTCCAATAAAAAGCAATCAATAGTCATCATAACCGCAGTGTACATAGCTGAAGGCATACCAAGATTAAAAACTATACATTTTTGCAGACTATGATACCAAACCATTATAATCAGAATGCAATTGGGTTTCATCTCCCCATATAAGTGCTGGCTTCCTAACTTACAAGTATCTATATGAAACAAAAATATGGACAGCAGCCACTTCAAAAATAAAAAAGGAAAGAAAGCAGTATGTCAGGCTAAAGACACGTAATGTTATAGTAAATATTCTTCAACGTCCACTCAGCCATGCATGAGTACCCAAGTAAACACAGATAACACTGACAGTCTCTCAGAGAACAGCCACATAGTTAAACTTTAAATCGGAAGATGCAAAATAAACACAGTAGTAAGTTAATCCCCCTACACAAGCACTCATGCATCACAGCCATATGTGCATAGCAATATAGCTCAGACGAACAGGTACTGCTGCATGTTAATACTCCACTAACAGCCATTCGTCCTTATAGTAATATCAGTTCAGTAAGCTTCTCAAGATGCAGTACGTATCATCGGCTGTACCAAAACTCCATACCACACTACTACACCAAGATTGTATTTACGTGGCTTTAAATATAACAATGCACTTCACCACATTCCCACTGCACGTTTACTCCACTATCATTGAATTACAGATAATTTAATTGAGGGGCGTTATTATTTTTTTATTTGCTCAGTTGCTCTTGGTAGTAATGTGCTTGCATGTGGAGAATAGAGGAAGAAGATTACTCATAAAGCTACGACACAATCCTTCTACTTTATGATCCCTGTTTAAAAGTAACCTGCACATCTGTTTGCATTTCTGAACTTACTAATATAAAAATACCAGTAAAATCACAAATAAGGTGAGCATAGGTTACATAAGGCAGTGATGATTTTTGGGAATAGACAGTACAGCATGTATTATTTATTTTAACACTTCTTCACCTTGTAGATTAAACACTGATGGGATCCCCATCTAAATTTAACACACAAAGAACATACTGATAACCTTAAGATAGGTAAAGATACTTCTTTGGTAAATTTTCCCTAGTGCATGAGAAAATATCTACAAGTTCACATGGAGCCAGGTCAGAAATATAGCCTAGAGAGTGAGAGATGTGCTGTCTGTCTGGAAAAAAAGACAGCTAGCAGCAGAAGCTGACAGTGAAGAGACAGAGTTGATGTAAAAGCAGCAGAGGCATTCACAATTAGCATCAGATACAGATCTGTGTGTCCTTAAAATGGTAAAGCAAATTGAGAATGCCTGTGCACAAATAAATGTCTGGAGAGCTACTTGTTTTTAATTTATGTTTGTGATAGAGATGAGACAAGAACCATTAACGTGTCTTCCTTCATTCTGACAATAAGTTATGGTTAAACCTTTTCTACACCCAAATCATTAAAATGCAAAATCTTGTCAAAGAGTAGTTCAGATGTTAAAATACAATGTCTGACAATATACAATTTGACATTGGAACACATGAAATTATAATGTTCAGCCTCTTTACAAAACCAGATATGGACACAAAACCAAAAAGAATCAGAGACAAACACCCAAACTAGGGATACTTTCTAAACGCTGCTGTAACTCATTAAAAATTACAGAATAATAGGATTCATAAAAATATATATTTTCCAGGGAATTATAAAGCAAGAAAGAGTCTTTCTACCTGCATTGCTTGCTAAGTGCACTCTTCAAATTTTTGTCACAAGCTCACACATGTTTGCAATCTGTAGGGAAAGCTGAATGTTATTTAATAGGATTAAATGCTATTAAGATCCACTAGGAAATAATAAATTATGACAAAAATGCTTAAGCTGTTGTCATATAGACTTTAAAACTGCACATTGAAGTTGTGAAGTCATAATTAAAATGAGATTACTGTTTACAAATACTGTACTGTTGGTCTGAAGAGCTGAGAGTTAAGCCTGGAGCATTTTGATAATGCCTGTGTGCCTGGAAGGAATAATTTTCCAAAAGCAATATACATTGGAACAGTAGCAACAAAACAGCAATGTGACCTAGGTTCATGACAGGCATTTATGCTCCTCTCTGATGACACGAAACAACACTTTACAGACACTGTCAAGGTAACTCTAGCTACCACTTACCTCTTACCCTCTATCCTAAATGGAACCTCTATCATGACCAACCTACAAGGTTCATTTAGTTCTAAACTTGAAAAGTGCTATAACAAAGTCACCAGATTCACTTGCAACAAACCTTACTGTACCCAACACTGTTTAACACTAAAAGCACTTAACTGGCTTGAGCTTCCACACTATCTGTCTTATACCCACTCACCTTAACCCATAAAATCATCCATACCCCATCCGCCTGCCCAGCAATTAGATCCCCCCCACCCCAATACTATCTTCCAAATTGTCCCCCTTCGGTCAATAATAAACAATTGCTTACCATCTACAAACCACAAAGGACTGCTGAGTTCATCCCTTATTCCAATAGTGTAGCTAAAACTTGGAATAAAATTCCTATATCAGTCAGATCTGTCATACACCTTTATCTTTTCAAACCATTATTAAAAGACTCCTGTCGAGCTTGTTCCTGCTCCTCATCTGGAACATAGCTCTCTAACACCCTTCATGACCTTTCTTATACCTCCCCTTAAAGCAATAACTCACTTAACCTGCTTATCCCCTTGTAAAACCTCTTTTTATTGTACTTATTAAAGTACTATACCTACTTTTAATTAGCACAACCAAATTACTGTTCCATCACTACTTCTCTGTTAACACTCAGACTTGCTTACTTCTTCTAATACCTCACTCTATTGTATTGCTTAAATTACTCCTAACTATCTTATACTTCTGTCTGAAAAGACTCAATACAAGTCTTGTAAATTTAATAGTTTTGAATATCAGTACACATTTTATTATACTATTATGCTAAGTATTCACTGAAATTCTTTATAAAATTTATTATTGTAAATATTGACTGCATTAATTATGATACTTTGGAGCTTTACTCCCTTAGCTTCTTTTGAAAAAGGGCACTTATGTCCAGTTGGACTTTCCCAGTAAACAAATGTCAATAAATAAATAAATAGATAAATAAATAACTATAGCAATAAAAGCAATTAGCATGCTAAATAGTGAGCAATAAAATATCAAGGAGCATAATGTGCAAACATTTTACACTAACAAATGCATTAAACAATATAATTAGGGATCAGAACAACAAAGACCACAGGCACAATGGAGAAATATTAAATAAAATATTAGGCACAAGTCTGTATGATGTTGAAGTGATTGTAGGGGATTAACCTTTAGACCTACATACTTGAGAGTCTGCACCTACTAAATAGAAACATGGAGATTAAGGGTGGAGCATATTCTTTAGTCTTTGCTAGATTTTAAAAAGACATGCAGGCTGCCTTGGTGGTGTTTATAATGAGATTATTCTGGCTAACCCAATCCCAGATCTTACTTGAAAATCTTTAGAAATCCTTTTTGAACTAGTGCACATGATTTCTACGATTTGAAGAGGAGCAGGTCATCTGCATATTTTGTGGTATTAGACAGAATAACTTCATGTGTTAGTTCATTAATGAACAGGGAGAACAGGATTAAGATTAATACAAGGGTGCCAGGGACTTTGGTCTTGCAAGGGCTTATCTGGAACAGAACATTGCCTGAGTGCAGACTCTAAATGACCTATCAATATGACAGCTTCACACCCGGTTCATTAATCCATCACCAAACCCCATCATCTTCAGTCTAAAGTTGTCCACCAATTCAAAGCAACTCCTCAAGTCAACAAAGAGGGCACCAATGCAGAACTCCTGTTCCATATTTAAGAAGACTATATACATGACCTAGCAAATTTTTGCAAAGGTATTATAAATGTCCTGAAGTCAAACTATACCTGTGAGGGAGATTGTAGCTATTGGCATATTTAAGGATTTGATCATAGATATATTTGAAATATATTATTGTTAGAGGGCAGTGATTCACAACTGATTAGAAGTCCTACTTTTTTTTCTTAAGAGGAGTCTCCAGCAGGGGAACTGTTTGGGCATGTTTAAATTGTTGTATAACTAAACCATCAATAAAAGCTAAGTTGATTAAGGTCCTAGCTACCCCAGGGGGAAAAAGTTTTAGATGAAATAATCTAGGCCTTTCTCATATGGATGCATACTTACTTGTTACCAAAACATTAAGTACTACATAACACACTTGACAGCAGCAGACGTTAGGTGTACATGTTGACAAATTTACTCATTTCATTTTCAACTTTACATTAATAGAAATGACTGAATGGTCTCAATCAGCTCCTTAGTTTATTGTGTTTACAGGTGCATTGTAATCCTGTAAATCTGCAAGATTTTAGTAACACTTATCCCAATTCCTCTGAGATTGTCCTGTAGCTGATTTAATGTAAGCATTTGACATGTAAAACATTTCTCTTAAGCTCAGAAAAGTAGAGTAAATAAACTGGATCAACATACAAAATTAGGAAAAAAATCAAATTAAGTTTAACACAGAGTCACAAGTTCTGCATATAGAGAGCTTACTGGTCAAACTCCTGATGTAGCATTAGTTTTATATAGAACTCTGTGGTTTCCGTTACAAATTCTATCAGGATATGTGTAACTGGGGGAAGGAGATTGGCAAATTAGTAGGTTTGCATTGCTGCTCCAAGGTAATAGACAGCCAAAAACTCCAGCACAATCCAATAAGCACAACTTTTAATCGAGTGGTAAAAAACAGCGTAACAAACAGAAAGTTACCACTTAGCGCTTTCACCTAGAAACACGCCAGGCATCATCAGAGTGGTAAAAAGTGATTAATGAACCAACATTTGTAGATTCAAACAGTCCCACAAATATGCAAATTTATCAACAATGGCCCTTATGTTACAGTTCAAAATTTTTACAAAACTATTAAATGTCCTGGTCATTGTAACTGTAACACCAAGAGGGTCATTTATATTGCCACCTGCCTAAGCTGTCCCAGTTTTTATGTCGGAAAGACTATTAGAAAATTAAGGTTAAAAATCCTTGAACATGTTAGGGACATTAAGAATAAAAAGACCATCAAAGCTTTATATTTACACAGTTTGACTTGCACCAATTTTAAGAAGTTCATATTCTTTGTGGTGGACAGGACACCTGACAATGATAGAGGGGGCGATTTTAAGACCCTATTAGAGATGAGGGAGACAATGTGGCAATTGAGACTTAACGCATCCAGACCTCCAGGTATTAATGAGAATATTTGTATGGCTAGTATTTTAAAATATAGGTCTCTTTTTATATGAGTGTTACAAATTCGCATATATATAAAAATATTTTTATAGTGGTTTACTTATTATTAATACTACATATATTATTATTTTTTATTATATTTTTTATTGGATGTTTTTCCTAATTGTATTGTACTTTCATTACATTTACTTTATTTCTTCTTGATATTTTATGTAATTTTAAGCAAAATTTGAGTTATTACTATGTTTGTTTTTAACAAAGGTTAGTTTGTTTTGTAACTATAAGAATACTTTAACATTTCCATATTAATGTTTTAAAATTTTCTTATATTTTTTGTTTTTTGTTTGCACTTTGCTTTCTAATACAGTTTTCTTAATAACCTTTTACTGATAGGTTGGTTAACAAGGGCGGGACTGTTTGAATCTACAAATGTTGGTTCATTAATCACTTTTTACCACTCTGATGATGCCTGGCTTGTTTCTAGGTGAAAGCGCTAAGTGGTAACTTTCTGTTTGTTATGCTGTTTTTTACCACTCGATTAAAAGTTGTGCTTATTGGATTGTGCTGGAGTTTTTGGCTGGCTATTACCTTGGAGCTGCATTGGATTTTTTTATTGGTTTAATTCAAGGTTTGCATTGCTACCTGTGCTGTATAATTTTCAGTTAGGTCAGTGTTTTCGACACTCTGCATCAAATGGCTGACTGTTGTATAAAATAGGAATGGCTGTGTAGGTGCACAATGTTCAATGAAGTAAGCATACATACTTGTTACTACATTCAGCAATGTGTAGCAACCCCATGTATTCTGTTTAGCATGGTGGCAATTTAGTCAACACAGCTGTATGGAAGAGGTAAGTGTGAAGAGATACTGGCAACTTTCAATGTGTTGCGTATTTTGGCTGCAGCTATAATAGTGAGGTCAGTATGCCAGACACAGTGGAACAGCAGCAATTTTGCACATCTGTTAGTGACAAGACAATATAAACACAACTGCACTGTTGAACTGCTAAGATGAATTTCAAAGGATTTAAATATGAACTGGTAAAGTAAGTCTGACATACCTGGGATATTGTATAAAGCCCTTGGACTTAATGCATTTTGGTTACTTAGAACTATAGGTAGGTATGGTAGATCACAACCTGTCTCAAAATGTACTCATACCTATTGAGGTGCACACACATGCTGCTGAAATTAGTTATGCCATGAATTATGAAAGTAATTTGAAGCATGTACAACTGTGCTTTATTAAGCAAAAGTTGAGCTATATGTCAAGAAATAAAATATCACTGGTACAAAAAATCGATTTCCCATTATCAAAATGCACCACTGAGAGATAAATAAAATAGCTGCATTTCGAGGTTTGTTCTATTATACAAGAAATGGGAGCCTGCTAACTCTATATCAAACTAAAAGCATGTTTGTCTACTCCAAATTGCTAAGTAGATGGACTCCAGACTTTAAAAGACATTCAATAGCATAAAGCATACATTCTGAATGCCCTTTTTTGGAATTTCCCTCATACTGCCTGTTCTTTATCTGGTGTTGGGAGACATAACTTAGTGACGTAAATTTCTGTTTTAACGAGCAGCCTGGGTTTTCATATCACATCATAACTCCCAGTCTGCCTTCAGTCCATATGTTCCCATCTTAGTCTGCTTGCCTAAATATCTCCAAGAGGTGTTATTCAACTGTGAATTTGTTGCAGATCCAGACATATTTGTCTGTGTGTGTATGATGTATGTCAGTCTAGAAGTTTGTATCTATTACCTTAAGGATCTGACTTTCTTTTTGCAGTTGTATATTTTTCTGTTTGACATCATGTCCATATGTGCCTACCAAATGGTCAGAATAATGAGGTGCAAGTTACCTAACTGCATTCCAGAAATCTGAGTTTGATTTCCACAACCTGTGTTTGCATACTAAGCAAGTCTGAGCAAATCTCCTGAGTTTTAGGTCAGCCTTAAAACAATAATTTCTCTGCTTATAACAAAATGGCAGATTTTCTGAGTGTGTTATTAGACATAGGGTAAGTATGCTTAACACAGCCACAGATATACATCAGGTATTCTTTCCATAGTGTTAATCTCTACAACACACTCATTAAAAAAAATACAAGACTTGTGTATCTGACACTTCTGAACCAGAAAAAACTAAAGGTAGTCATATAAATATTGAAGTTATTCACATAAGAAGACCCATTCTCCTTCAAAAGAAGGCAAACGTTATTTAGGTTGCTCTTCAGTTTCACTTCAGCGCCATAAAAAAAGTGTATTACTTTTATGAGCCTGTTGAAAGTCCTTCTTTGGAAATCAGCTTAATGGGATATCTTTCTCAGTCATGGTCACACTTTTTTAATTTTTTTTCAGATTTTACTAGTAATGTTATGTTTAGCATTGCCCTTATGATGTCACTACTGTTAAATTTAGTTATTAATTTAGTACAAGCTCACAATCTATCACAGCAAGATATGTACATTTGCTGGGTCTGCTTTCACATAATACCCGGCTGACATACTGTAAGTAACGCAACTAAAAAACATACATATTATGTTGCCAAACTTGCCACACACCTACCTGTCATTAGTATGTTCATCCATGAACTCCAGTCCAAACATTATCTTCTGTTGTTCAAATTTCACATGGGCGTGGAAGATGAAGACGTAAAACATCAGTCGCACAGATGCAAAAGTGTCTGTGTGACTGGACTTGAAGGGCATTCTTAAAGAAGAATGCCCTAAAAAAAAAAAAAAAAAAAAAAAAAATTTTTATTAAAGAAGATTAATCTACCAGCCAGCCGATTCCAGGGGGGTGCAGTGCACCCCCTTGCACCTGCCTGTGAGCGCCCATGTATCTAAGGAATGATTTTCACGTTGAAATTGTAATCTCTAAGCTACAGATAAACACTAATAAATCATTATATATAATTTGCTCCTATATCCCTCCAGGCAACAACATTAATACTCTTGAAAATGTCCTCAACTGGCTCTTCACATCCTTCCCACAAGAAACCATACTTCTTGGAGACTTTAACATTGACTGGAGCTGTTGTAACTCTGTCAAACCAACTACTCACATAAACCTTTATGGCTTCAATCAAACCATCATCTCCCCTACCAGAACCCATAAACCAAGCAATAAGCAAGCCATCTTAGACTGGATACTAGTTAACAGTAATCCCCTCTCTTATAAAACAGGTATACTTCCTGATGATATCAGTGGCCATTCTCTTACTTTTATAACTAGACATAAAAACCCAACCAAACAATCTTCAGAACTATCCGTAATAAAAAAAAAAAAAAACTTCAACCCAGCTAGCTTCCAAGCTGAACTCAAAGCCTGCAATTGGTTACCCCTTAAATACCTACCTCTTGACAAAGCAATCTCTTACTTTAACAATAAATTCCTTCAAATCCTAGAACACCATGCCCCCTCACTGACTATCAGAACTAAGAAGAAACCTGTGCCTTGGCACATAAAGGAGACTAGCCAAAAAATGCTTCAAATAAATAGAATCTGGTCTAATTGGAGAAATACTAAAAACCCTTCTGATCATGAAATCTTTAGACAGCTGAGAAATGCTACAAAAAATTAATACTCCAAGATAAAAAAAACTATTACCATAAACTCCAGCAAGCCCAGCATCAAAATCCACAAAAATTCTGGTCAGGTATAAATAGCCTAGTCCACCCATGGCACTCCAAAACTCCAACCCCATCTAATTTGACTCAAAATTCTGCCAGTCAAATTGCCGATTCCTTTAATAAATTTTTTGCTGAAACAGTCCAATCATTAGCAAATGCCTTATCACCTGCCAGCATCTCTAAGACACTCTCTCTAACCAATTTACCTCCTGCCCTTCAACTACAGTCTGTTCCAACCTCTCTCATCCATACCCTGCTTCACAAACTAAAACCATGTACTCCCTCAGCTGACCTCCTTCCAGCTGTATTTCTACAAATTACAGCTGGAGTACTCGCATACCCATATCTCCATCTTAATAAACATAACCATTGCAGAAGGCTCTATACCATCTCTTTGGAAGGTCTCACATATTATCCCACTACATAAGGGAGATAACTCAACTGAACTCTCAAATTTCCGTCCCATAGCTCTACTTTCCCCATTGGCAAAAATCATGGAGAGATGCATTCACTGGCAATTACTTGATCATCTCCTCCAAAATAATCTATTAGCTGACTGCCAGCATGGGTTTAGGCCATTTCATAGTACTACAACTGCACTCCTATCCTTTTCTGACTCAATTAATAAAAATTGTAACAACAACTTGCTCTCCTCTGCTCTCTTTCTAGACTTCTCCAAAGCCTTTGACATGATGAATCATAATTTACTGTTAGATACACTTACTTTACTTTCAGTTGACACTCAGGCAGTCAAATGTTTTAAATCTTATCTAGGAAATAGACAAAAAGCAGTCCTCTGGGACAATAACCTATCAACTCTGCTCCCTATCTCCCTGGGAGTCCCTCAAGGCTCTATTTTGGGACCCCTCCTCTTTTCTATTTTCATCAATGATCTGAAAACAACCCTACCTCAAACCATCTGCATACAATATGCCGATGACTTAACATTATTCTGTGCCACAGCATCTTCTGCTGAACTGCAGTCTAGCACCCAAAAAGTGTTTACCTTAGTTGAAAACTGGTTCTATAAATGCTGGTTCCTCCTAAACACTAAAAAAAAACTAAACTTCTACTGTTTACCCCTACCCAGAAGTCTCTCCCTATAAATTTCACAGTTGTATCCAATAATGGCACTGTAATAGTACCTGACACAACTACTAAACTTTTAGGTGTAACAATTGATCATAGTCTTAACTTTGACTCGCACATAAACTTAACCATCAAATCAGTTAATAGAAAACTTGGTGTCTTCTACAGGCTATAACCCTTTCTTACACTGACTGCCAGGACTACTATCACCCAAACACACCTAATCATCCTTCTCTATGCCTCCCAAATATACACTAATCTATGCAAAAACAATCTCAATAAGCTGGCCACTTCATATAATAACATTGCCAGATTTGCCACTGTTTCCCCATTCCAAACTCACCATTGCCAAAATCTAAAAAAAACTAGGATGTTTGGAACTGCAAAACCAGCTTCTTCTTCAGCAATTATCACCCACAAGATCTTCTATCATCCCACAAATACTCCCATACTCTCAAACCTTATCAACCCATATAAAAATCTGAGAAACCTGCACTCAGCTAATAAGTTACTAATTGCAACCCTTAAATCCAATAATAAATCTGGCAATTGCCTATTTACTAACACAATCGGAAACTCTTGGAACAAGCTTCCTAATAATCTAACATCCCTGACATCCACTCCACTTTTCAAAAAGCAACTAAAAACCTTCCTTAATTCACAATGGCTATGCCAATGTACTAATCCTGACTGAAACACTTTTGACATGACCAACCTGTTCTAGTTTATAAGTTTCTTTTTTTTAACTTCTGTGTTCTAACTGCTCTAATTCTGTTTTGTATCAATCATTGTTTATATTAACCTATATGTTCTTGCTGAGTTGTGTCATTTTTTGTCATGTTATGTTAGATAAGCCTAACTAAAAGGGGGTTTTCTATGTTTAATCAATTTTTGAAATGATCCCCTTATGTCTTTTCTTACTCATGTATATCAATTTGTATAACATTATTGTGGACCTTTTCTCCCCGGGCCTCTACTGAAAATGGATAAATATCCAGTTAGACTAGCCCAGTCAACAAATGTAAAATAAAAATAAATAAAAAAATACATGTGAATACCTTATGAAGCAATGGCTCTTAGCCTGGGTAACCTGAAACAAAACAAAAATGAACAAAATTATGTCAATTTCAAAACACTACATAAAGTGACAAAACTAATCAACAGAGATAAGAAGTAATACTATTTCTAGCTTCAACTCCAGCATAAAATTAACCGCCCAAAATTTTGGCACTCCATATCTTCTTTGCTTAACTCTGGAACAAACAGAGAGCACATCCCATCACCTGATACCCCTCCATTGCAAACAGTCAAAGACTTTAACAAGCACTTCATAAAATCAATATCAGACCTACTAATATTCTTAATGCATACCTATCAAGTGTATAGATTTTCGCAGAATGTCCACATTTTTTATTCATATTTTTGGTCTGTTTCTAATGAAATTGTGGTTTTCTGGCAAATCATTGAGGGTTGAAGTCAGAAAATAAAGACAGACATTTGAGTTTCAGACTTAACATCTTTCAGAAAATTCATGCTAATGCAAAACCTATTGTTCTATCAACTTCCTAAGTATGTAAGAGCAATATATAAAAAGTGTCCCAATTTTTGTGCCTTTGCCTCCCCCCCTTATTTATGGCTTTGTTCAGATTTATTTCTGTAAGAAGTTGAGAGGTATGCCCTAATGCTGGACCCCCTCACCCTTCAACCTATTCAGATACCAAGCCTAGACCATCAACTACTTCTAACCCTGTCATTAATAACTCCCCCTACTCAACAAAATGTCATACAAACCCCATTCTCATTTCAGCCCATAGCCACTGACACCATTAAGAAACTGCTACAAAAATTAAAACCCTGCTCCACCTCAGCTGATAATCTTCCACCACACTACCTCAGACGGGCTGCCAACTCAGTTGCCTACCCAATCAGTATCCTTTATCTGAATCAGAATTACCTACCATATGGAAACAATCTCACATCACCCCCATCCACAAAGGAGGCAACCCTTTTGAACCATCTAAAAAAACAGCTGATTTGGCATAGTGGTATATTGCTCTGACTGTTTTGCACAGGGTCCTGGGTTCAATACTTGGCAATGAAATGTATGGTGGTAACATAATTTCTGTCCTATATCCATCTTGTCATCCTTATCCAAAATTCTCAAAATAGGTATCCATCAGCAGGTAATGCAATATCTATTGCAAAATAATATTTTAACCAAAATCCAACATGGCTTCTGACCCAGCCACAGCACAGCTACAGCCCCATTATCCTTTACAGACACTGTAGACAAGGCCAGAGATGCAGGGACAGCCTCAGTATTCCTTGACCTCTCCAAGACCTTTGACGTGTCTCACCCCTTACTATTGAACACACTGTATAACTTAAGCTTCTCACATAACACAGTAAAATGGTATCAGAGCTGCCTCAAGGATCATAAACAAGCAGTGAAATGGTCCAATGAACTCTCAACCTTTCTCAACAACTCTACTGGAGTCCCTCAAGGCACCATCCTCAGATCCCTACTCTTCAACATTTTCACAAACAACCTTCACACTGCCTCTCACCCTAGAACTCTCATTCAATATGCTGATGATTCCACCATCATCTGTACTAATCAGTCACTACCAAAACTACTTTCAAAAACTCAACAGACCTTTACTTTAGTTGAATATTGACTAAGAAATGCCCAACTCTTTTTTAATCCAAAGAATACTAAACTCTTTCACCTCAAAAACTCCTACCCTGTCGCTGATCATTTCAATATCCTTTATCTAACAGCACTGTTATAGAAATAGTTTAGGAAACCAAACTTCTAGGTGTTATCATTGAAAATAAACTTTCATTCGACCCCCGTATACAGCAAAATGTAAAGAAAACTCATCAAAAGCTGGGACTCATATATAGAAGCAAACATTTCTTTACTACAGCAACCAAAACTACCCTTGCTAAAACATTTTACTTCCCTCCTTTCTTTACGGTGAGCCTATTATAAATAACTTACAGACTTATACCCTAAGTAAGATGGAACAGTGCTATAACAAAGTTGCAAAGTTTGCCACAAACTCTAAATATGACACACATCATTATAAACCACTACTAGAACTAAATTGGCTTGAACTCCCCAACAGCCTTGCCTTTATTTAGCTATTCACCTTTCACAACCTTATTTTCAATCCAACTGCCTGCCCTGCACTAGCCAGTCTAGGCACACCTTACACACCAAATTGATCCCTATAATCAGATGACAGAAATCACAAGAAAACCAGGTCACTGTCTGTATTCATACATCTTCCTTTATCATTTTGCTTCATCATATATAACACAAACATTACTTTTTTGACCCCCACTCTAATTTCCACAACTATAACCTTATTTTTTTCAACGTCATTACTAAGTCCTATTTTTCATTGAACATGATTTCCTTAACCCTCTCATTACAGATTAACCTTAATATGGAAAAACAACATTTTTATCAAGATTTTCACCTCTTTTTTACTTTTATGCCTATAGTAACCAAATTCAGTCATGTCCATATTTAAAATGTATATGTCTTTAAATTCATTCACACATTTTCTCTTTATAATCTTTTCCATAATGTTTTTATCCTTTACATTGTATAAAAACATGTTCACAGGTTTCAATTTCACCAAAATATAAACAAACTCTGTCTTTTATACTTTAATAAGGCATATTCACCTTCACTGGTAGTTTTTGTATTGACAACCTCCAAAGAAAATCTTGACCTTTTATATATTTTTTACATGAAATCATTCTTGCAGCAATAGCATATTTTTTTCTTATTGTTTAATTCCTTCCAGTGATATAGCCAGTATTGCTTTTCCATAATCTTTTCATACTATTTTTTCTATTGTTTTCAATTTTTTTCACATTAATTTTTTCACAAAATAATCTTATCTTGATAATTTTCCATTTCTTTATTACTACATCTCCTAATGTTTTTATAACTAAAAAAAGTCAACCATTCCGTTTTATACTTCATGCTTAATATTTTCATTATTAAAGTAGCCCTATTATCTTCTAAATGCTTCATTGCTGTGTATACATTTAAGGATGGCATATACACTATAGGGTATAGTAGCCTAAACCTTCTTTTTCATTATGCACATATAACTCCCCTCTTTTTTACAGATAAAGGAAAATATTATAGTGTATACATCTTTCTCTAAATTTAAAGAAACACTAAATACAATTGTTAAAAAGTAGTCTTTGCTAACAACACTGAATGTATTAAACATACTTTCTTTTTACAGGAAAGCCTAAAAGACTTCCAAAACATACACATTTGTTTATATTCCTCTATTTTCTCTTTCCATACAGAATGTATAATTTCTTGCTTCCCAAAGTTTATTCCAAGGATCTTAATTTTTTTCTTTATTAATTTCAACACCCACCAATCTTTCCTTCAAAACCCAAGCCTTGAATTTTATCTTTATTTAGTACTAGCCCAAACACCTTAACATCTTCTTGTAATTGCTTTATTAGTACATCTGTGCTAACTTCATTTTTCAAATATATCCCAAATACTAAATGATGTATCTAATCAAATGCTTTACTTACATCTCTTACCATCACTTTTGCCTAACCCTTTACTAATTACTACATCATCTACTAATTCCCTAATTATTAATAATATCTTGAACTTTTTTACATTTTATAACAAACACATAATCATTTAAAAAAATTACCTACTTTTCTTTCCATCCTTTTGTGTAATATTTTCATAAAAGTCTTATAATCCATATTATTTAATACAATTGATCTCTGATTTTGAATTTCTTCCTTCTCTCCTTTTTCCTTATAAATCTGATGATACCGCCAATATATAAAAATGTATAAAAATCTAACTATAGAGCAAAAAAGGGTTTATAAAGGTATTAAATGAATGGCTAGAGAAAGTTTCTTTTGTATATTCTATTTCATCTGGTACTGCTGCTAAATCTAAATTCATTCATTTTAGTACCTGTTGTAGTTATTCTATTTCTATCTCTTTTTCTTCTTATTCTCCATCTCTGAAAATGTACATACCTTCCATTTCTTCCATGTTTTACTTCTCTGTTCTTTAACTATTGTCCTAATATATTCTTATACTATATTCATAATCTCTTGTTGTGTGATATATATATATTATACCTGATGAATCTTTCATTTCCCTCATTACACTATTATTCTCTTTGATTATTTTACTTAAATAATGTACAATTTCTTCTTTTTGTCCTTTTAATAACTCTGTTTATACAATACATGCTCTATTTTTTTCTTATTCATATGTGTTCTTTTTCTTACTAAATAAATTATCATTATTCTCCTCTATATACTCAATCATATCATTATTTAAATTCTTATAATTACTCTTTTACATATATATTTTCTCTTTTTCTCATGTCATATAACATTTTTTATATGTCAGTATAAAATGTAACCACCATTCTGACCAATTTCTTATAAAATTCTTTCATTTCTACATGATCTTGCCATAACCTCATGACCTCTGTTCTCCCTTTGTTATCCCATTTTACTTAATTTATTATTTTTATGTCTTTCCCTATTTTTTATATTATTATCATTTCCTTTTTCCATAATCCATATTGCCCTATGATCTGTAAACCCTGTCAGTAATACTCCTTGTGCAAGTGCTACTAAACTTTTTGATATTAAAAATGATCTATTTCTATTCTTTTCTCCCCTCTTCAATATGTCCATGCTTCTAAAGTCCGACCCTGGGATTCATGAACCTTGCGCCAGGCGCCAGCATAGCGTCGGCGTTATAACGCCAAATATGGCTGCTTAGCGATTCAGGTATGAATGAATTCCACGTGCACTACCGGCGTGCGCCGGACCGTCCCCGCCCCCGGCGTAGGTATGCAAAACACACTGTGTGCGGTATTGCACCATGCAAATGAGGGCAATAGCGATCCACGAAGTGGCGCAGGCATAGCGTAAGGGCACGGCAATGTAAACCAAAAAAAACGGTTTACATTTACCCAAACATACCGGAGGAGTAACGGAAGGCTGTCAAAGTCAGGTATCATATAGGTGCAATATGCCAATGTGGAAAGGCACCGAGAATGTCCAAAGAAAATATGCACAAAATGTAAAAATGACATAAATGGCACGTCGTAGAAAGAACAGCAGACCCCGGGATGTGTGCACAGAAGTTGTAAAGCAATGAAATAATATGATAATGTCCGAAAAGAGCATTAGAACACAAATCAGCTGCACAGCCACCACACACCATAGTATGTATGTAAAGCTGCAACCCCAGCGCAATGGTTGTCAAGGAGTGGAGGCGGTGTCCGGCGCCGTAACCAGGTATTAGTAGTCAATTCCATGCAAATGAGGCAGATAATAGTGAATCGCAAAACGGCGCCAGCGTAAGGATGGAGCAAGCGCGAGCGGTACTACACCGAGGAGTGGCCTACACCAGATACATGTCAACCACACAGGGGTGTGCCACTGTAGGAGGAAGGATATTGGAGGACAGCAAACCTGGGCTGTACAATGCATATTACAGCATCATGAGTGGCGTGTTAGGAAATAGATGCGCTGACAGTACAGAATGCGCGTACAAATGCATGTGCACGAGGACGACTACGTTCCCGAAACCGGTCATGTGACGGCCTCACCGGCAACAACCAGGGATATAGGAAGGTAATGCTGAGAATACGAGGAAATGCGGAAGCAGTGTAAATGTATCCGTAACGAGCAATTAACTCCAATCAATGCAGGAAGGGCAAACGCCGGCAGCTGATAAGTCTGCATGCAGACTCCTGCAGAACGGGAAAGGGGAGGCATATGAGAGCAAAGATAATAGGGGATGTAGTAGAAATGCAAAGAGCAAAGAACCGAAATAGCACAGCCAAGTACAGATGTAGCATAACTGCGGCCGCAGATAAAATGCATCATATGCCATGTGCGTGCAGGATGCAGTAATGTAAGATGCCAGGCGAAGGCAATGCAGGCAACTGTAATGTTACACTACAGGCAGTACCGTTGCAGCTGCAAGCGTAAAACCACGGAAATAATCCATGGATAGGGCCGCAGACACACCCAATGACATCACCGGTATACAGCACAACAGTAATAAATGTGAATCGCACAACACACAGCGCGATTTCCCAAACGCCGCACCGTAGGGTGTAAACAGGCGGGGAACTTTTAACATGTATATGCTGGGTGCCGCCGTGGCCGTGATGCATAGGTATGTGGCAGAGACAGGCGGAGTTGCGGAGGGTGGTGCCGACAACTACCGTAGGCCTCACAGGAGAAGGAGAGTGTTCAGACCAAGGGTGACCTACCAGGGCTGCGAGACCTGGAGATAGTAGAGCTACAGGGTGGACAGGGACACGTTACAGCAAATAGTGGAGCTGTGCCGGCGGCGCCTGAGAACAAGAGACAACAGAGGGGAGCCCATCCCAGTGGACACAAAGGTATGTGTGAGCTTGCGAATACTGGCTACAGGTACCTTTCAAAGGCCCACCGGGGACATAATGGGCATCTCACAGGCATCAGCATCCAGGGTACTACACCAGTTCCTGGATGCCATGTTCCCACATGCCCATGAGCACATAAAGTTCCCCACATCTCAGGAGGAGTTGGCTAGCAATATGCGCCGCTTCCACCGTGTGGCACAATACCTGGAGGTCCTGGGTGCGATAGACTGTACGCACATAGAAATCAAGTCACCACCTGGGGAGCAGGGTAGACGCTACATAAACCGCAAGGGATACCCCTCCATCAATTGCCAGGTCGTGTGCAATGCGCAGGGCATTATCATGGATGTGTGTGCTGGCAGCCCTGGAAGCTACCACGACTCCCATATCTGGCATGCCTCACAGCTGTATCAGGTATTCGCCAGTGGGGACATCACACAAGGTCACCTTGTGGGGGATGCTGGCTACGCACTGGAGCCGTGGTTGATGACACCCATCAGAAATGCACACACGCATGCAAGAACACCATAATGAGGCACACGCACAAACGAGAATAATCATAGAGCGTGTGTTCGGGATGTTGAAATCACGGTTCCGGTGCTTGGATACATCCGGTGGAGCCTTGCAGTACTCTCCAGGCACAAGTGCCCACATATTCATAGTATGTTGTATGCTACACAATATGATTCTGCGGAAACAGCTGCTGCAGGGACATAATGCCGGAGGGCCACCAAGCCCGCCACAACTGCCAGGGCAAGCACAGGCACAGGGCGTGCGGCGCCACGGACACACTGAGCCAGCCCCAGTAGGTAGACACGTACCCAATATGCCTACGCCCTGGCAAAGAGGAACGATAGCACATACTTTGACAGTGTAGGCCCCATGGACTGACACCTCCTGACCTGCACACACAGTAAAATGGACGCCACACAAACATGTCCGCCCGTAATGTGTACCGTATGTGCGGACGTATGTGTGACTCCAACAAAGGCACCGGCCAAACACTGCACACCCAATAGTCAGCAGAGCATGGAACGCCAACACCTCAACGCACGCCGGTTCAACAGCACACGGCGTAGCCATATGCTGCCACTATCGGCGCAAGTCGACCACACATGTACGCATTTGCATACACAGATACCGAAATACATATCAGTACACATGTAGAAATATATGCATACACAGATAGAAAGGACAACAGGGTAATATGGAACCCAGGGATGCAAGGTCACAGATAAGTAAGACGCGAAATCACCACATATTAAACATAGTGACCGACAACCCGATCATCCTGGAGGGTGGGCAGGGCAGGTAACGCCAGCCATGGAAATGTTAACCTGCAGCAATACATATCCGCGTGACGGGATGGTCACCGGTCCACGGTACAGTAACGGGATATGTGTAGGGTCACCACCTGTCCCACGTTGTGAGGGACAGTCCACCTTTGGGCAGTTGTGTCCTGCAAAAACAATGACAAAATGGCAAATGTCCTGAGATTGTAGGACAAAACCATTTCCCATAATTACGCTATTAGTTGCAGAAAACAGTTATTTAGTAGAAGAAACATCTAAATATGATAATAAACAGAATAAGCAACTGTAATGCTACAGCTTTGTATTCCGTCAAAAAAGTGAATCGCTGTCCTCTGTACTGGCCGTGGGTATGTGTTGGCATGCAAAACCTGACGTACGTACTAAAAATGTCCCACCTTGGCCATTTGAAAAGGTGGCAACCCTACATATGTGCGTGTCATATCCATAGGACATGAGTGCGAAGATACACGCCGCCACCGGCGATGCGGCCAACGTAGGTATTGTGTCCAACCGTCGGTGCGAAAGCGGAAAGCATACCAGTGAAGTGTATGACATTATGAGGAATGTACCTCATCTGGGGTGTAAAACAGTGCATGTTCCTCGCAGTTCCTCCAAGTTCCACATTGAAAATGTCTCTCAAACAACCATTGTTAGGAATGTATATAAATGACATCCTGGTAAATAGAATGTACTCATAGTAAGTTAGTAAAGGTTCTTCACTGTAAGTAAATCATCATATCATAATCAACCTATGACCTACTTAGCTGAAGTTGTCACTATGCCATTACTATGTGTTCCACATTATGCCCATGTGTTTCACATTACTACTGTGTGTGTTCCCCACTCCGGCAATAGAAGGTTGACAGCCATGGCGGCAATATGTGTATGTGTGAGGTGAGGTTGTCGTGTGTTCCGCTGTGTGTGTGTAATGTGTGTGCCAGTGTAAACTGTGTATGAAGGTGACATGTCACAGCCGGAGTGTAATAATAGGCGTAGGCATACAGTACAGGAACCATAGGCGTATGTACAGCAGTACCCACAAAGTAGTACCGACATCTCCTCAGTGGCTATGCACGTGGCGACGTAAAATGATGCAAAGCGCAAATGTCCCAAAGTGTACCACAGGGCCATAGCAAACAGGAGATGCAAAGGATGCATGTACAAACCACGACCGTAGGTATGGCGGCCATAACGTACACTCCACACGGTCCGTCGGCAACGTTACACAGCATCAGGCATGTGCGGCGAAAATACGAATGTGCCATCTCGGCACCGATCGTGAACAGTCACGGTCCGGTAAATACCGCGGTGTGTTCCACGACCGTGACGTAAGCAAGCGGCACACGAATAGGAGGCTACCGGTAGCATACAGTCCGCCCAAGTATAGGACCACAATCACCGTAACTATCAGCGACAAAATGCCAATGGATGGTAGGCACGGACGAACATCCGCAGATATATAACCGATGTGAAGGAGGAATACGTGCAGGAAGCACACATGCAGGCGATACCGACAGCAGACGACATCAACAAAACAAATATTCCCGGAACAACACACAGGTAACTCGCAGCTCCCTAAGCACGGATGGAGCACACACACAAGCATATCTGGTATGTATAAATGCAAGACTCACACACCGTCCCCGTCACCCACATCCGCAGATATACCCCATTGCACATATCAAAGGGATAACAGCTAAAACAGTAGCAAACACATACAGGCAGTGAATGACAGCGGCATACCCACAACAAGCTCCTGGGAAACACTAGCAGCGGCTCATGCATCCATGCATTCGCTATGTACAGGAAAATAACAGCCAGGTAACACATTTGAATGCACAACGCCATCGACAGGCGCCGCCAGGACACGGGGACCCACATGTCGAACACAATACCATACCCAACACACACAATCCACGGCTAACACCACAGCGAAATGTACCCGACAACACACATAGCGGATGCAGTCACACAAACATGATACAATACATACCATCCTCACGAAGGTATTGCAAATAACCAACGGCCACACGAGGAAACAACCATGGCCTAGTGCCGACGCGTAACGAACGAAAGGAAGGGGGATCACCGCTGATATGCGCATAAGTACACACCGAGGAACAGCTATTGGCCTGATTAACCCACATGCATCAGGCGACGACGAATATAAGGAAGACCCCCTGGATATTCAAACCGTATGTTCATACCGAACTAATCCAAATAGAGAAAGAGAAACAAGAGAAACAAGGGAATAGAGACGAACTCAGAACAAAAGGCCGGAAAGGTATGTCGAACCCACGACATGTACTGGTGTGTAACGCATGATACGTATGACGAATCTGTACAGTATGTGAACGGTGTGTGTAGGTAAAGATACCTGTCCATCAGGCAGAGAGAGGCGAAGGTTGGATATGTAATGCTAAAACGCGCAGCATACCAACAACTGTGGACAACGTGTGCACAGCAGTGGGACAACATGTAAACACCCGGGATAACCCCAGGGCCGGCTTGCCACCCTTTCAAAGGCCAAAGTGGGAAATCGTCGGGACACACTTCAGATGTTACAGGTGGACACATACCCATGGTCAGTACAAAGGTTAGAACTCTACTCTTTTGCATAATGAAATGTGTAGTCTTGTAGCAGGTCAGTTGCTTATTGTGTGTCTTGTAACAGTTAGGAATGTACATACATAAATAAGTATGTTATGCAACTCTTACATAAGAATGGGATATAGTGATGTCCCACAATCTCAGGACATTTGCCATTTGTGATACATTTGTCAGGACACAACTGCCCAAGGAGGGACTGTCCCTTGCAAAGAGGCACAGGTGGTAACCCTACCCCAGGTCTGCCATAGGGGTTGCAAACACAGAACAATGCCACCACACACGCCGATGTTGGCAGTGGATATCCAACACTGAAGTGCCACAGCAGGGGATAGGACATTTATGTATAGTGTCACAGCACACATGTGCATGGGCATATACCGTCGATGTCATACGGAATGTGCGCACGACGTGCACCTATCCCATGCAGTAGGGGCGACTATGTCAATTATGTGTAATGCAAAGCTGGCATGATGGATATGTTCACAAATCATAGACAGTATCACAGGCATAGCATGCATGATGGACCGATGGGCTAATGTTATATACATACACAAGATATGTATGGCTTGCACATATGGGACAATGTAGTAGCAGAATAGGTACCCAAAATGGAGGTAACAGCAAGTGACCATGTCCAAACGTTCCATAGCAGGTGCAATGTGTGCCACAATGATGTCCAGCAGGGCCGTGTGTAAACACATGTGCAATGTACACAGTACTGACACCCCCCCCCATGGTAGTGTCCACTGAACGGCAGAACTGGATGTCAACTGTCATGTCTATACAATACGTCCGCTGTGGTGGTACCATGGGTGTGTGTCACCCACCAGCAAGGCAGCTATCACACGACTAGTGACACAGTGTGCCCCTGTGGGATGTGCACAGGACCTATGTCCCACAGCATGGTGTGTGTCCAGTCTGTGGATGTCACACAGACGTCCGGGCTGAGCAATGTGGCATGTGTGCACACATGCAGGACTGCTACTCCCCCCCTGCCCACAGCAAACGCCATGTAGGAGTACTACATGCATCAGTACTGTGGAGAACATGGCCCATGGCAGAGTACATTACACCCCTGTGTTCGTGGCATGCAGGTGAGCACAGATGTGTTACATGACTGTCATTTGCATATGTCAACTGTCTGAGCTGGGTAGAGAGCACAGCATGACTATACTGAGACATGTAACGTTGTATCCATTGTGTAAGGTACACCACACATGTGTCATTGTAACACGGTCTGCGTCTACATGTGTGTATGGCACAGGTACAAGGGCACCCAAGGTATCAGCTAGACATACGGTCCAGAAATGTGTAGTCCTGCACATGTGTACCCACGCTATGGTGTAATATGGCAACCACAGCACCATGTGGGCCATGTGTGTGTACATCAACCATGTACAACGTGATATGCCTGTATACGGACAGTATCCATGTGATACACACCGCATGACTGTCAGTATGCAAATGTGATGTGTATGCACTATGTGTGATGTAACTGATGCAATGATATCTACATGATATATCTGCCACACTAACACCTGTATGGGTGTCAGCAACATGAGCAGGATGAGCTAGAATGCTGCCAGGTATGTAGAAGTGGTACATGTAGGCATGTACAGTACTGTGTGACAGCAGGTAGTGTACGTATGCAAATATTGAGCATGAGGGGCCACATGTCTGAGGAATGTGCAATGCCACACGTCCCTGAAATGTTGGAGTCAGCATGATATGCCTGCACCACTGTGTGAACTGTACAGAAGGCACATGGCGTAACATGCCGAAACATACAGTACGATGTGATGCTGGATGTGTACACTGTCAATAGCATAAAGTGGAATGGTGCTGAAGGGCAAAGAGCGGATCATGTCTGATGTGATACCCTCTGTAGCACCCCAACCACCCATGCAATAATATGACAGGTGGCCAGCATGGGATGTGGTGTGCTGTGGCGCACAGAAGCCCAACAAGGGTGCCAGGAAAGGCATGCAGGTAGTCATTGAGTGTGTGAAGCATGTATGTCAAGATGTGGCCCAGTGCCATACTGAATGGCCCAGTCATGGGTGTAGAGATGCAGCCCCATACGTGCAATGCAGTACCAATTTTGTGTGT